>NW_004524903.1:1386215-1390616 GCF_000260255.1 Octodon degus
CATGTGGGTCTGATTTATTTCACTTATGAAGATAGTCTCTAGTTTTATCCATTTATCTATGAAAGCCTCAAGTTTATATTTATAATACCTAAATAATACTCCACTGTATAAAAATATCACTTTTTCTATCCACTCCTCAGATGACAGCAATTTCCAAGATTTAGCTATGACAAATTGTGCTGCTATAAACATGGGCACACATATATCACAATAGTTTGATGTTTTCAGTTCTTCTGAAAAAATATCTAAATGGGTCGTAGCTAGGTCAAATGGGACTTCAAATCCTAGTTTTTAGAGTGATGTCCACACTGATTTCCACAGAAGTTGTATTAGTGTAACATTCACTCCCAACAGTGCAGGAGCTTTCACATACCCATAGCCTCTAAATTATTATTAGTTGATTTCTTTATGGCAGACATTCTTTTTGGGATCAGATAGAATCTCAGCATTTTCATTTACATTTCTCAAATGACCAAAAGGTTGAACATTTTTTTTTTTCATGTATCTATTAGCCATTTGTATTTCTTCCTCTGAGAAGTATGTATTCATCTCAGAAGCCCATTTTTGGATTTGGTCTTTGAATTTTGTGGGCCAGGTTTTTTTGTTTTTAATTCTTTGCATGTTCTAGATAGAAGTCGAGAAGTTGTTTGTCTCAGTGACTGTTGCGTAAGATTTTTTTCCCAATTGGTGAATTTTTCTTTTCACTTTTTGGTAATACCTTTTCATCTGCAAAAACATTTCAACAGGGCGAGATTCCAGTTCTTGATTCTTTTTAGTATTTTCCATGCAGTTTGGTTTCTCCATGAACTCTCTGCCTACTCCTAAGTCATCAAGAAATTTAGCTACTATCTCTACCAGTAGATTTAGTACTTTTGTTTTAATGATTAGATCTTTAAGCCATTTTGACTCTCATTTAGTTCATGGTGATAGACACAGATCTAGCTTTGGTTTTCAGCATGTAGAAAGCCAGTTTTTCCAACACCATTTCTTATAGAAAATGTGTTTGGCTGGCTGGTTTGTCAAAAATAAGGTGACAAATGTGTTTGTTGTTGTGTCTGCATCTTTTCATCTGTGCCATTGATCATCAAGTCTGTAGTTTTGTTTCTCCTTTTCTTCAGCAGTACTATGCTGATTGTATCACAGCAGTTTGTACTATAATTTTAAGTCCAGTATGGTGATGTCTCCTGCCTTGCTTTGTTGGCCAGGATTGCCTTTGGCATTCAAGGTCTGTTCTGGTTTCTGCTGATTTTTAGGACTGTTTTCTTCACATCTGTGAGGTGTAGTAATGGTATTATGATCATATCTTTAATTTAATCTGTAACCCATTGGTTGTTCAGGAGTGTGTTATTTAATTTCCAAGTGTTTGTTGAGTTTTTGCTGTTTTTTTGTTGTTAATTTTCCACTTTCTTTGCATTATGGTCTAATAATATGCATGGGGCAATTTCAATTCCCTTGCATTTACTTATGGGTGTTCTATGAACTAGTGTGTGTCTATTTTAGAGAATGTCTGATGTGCATCTGAAAAGAATATGTATTCAGACGTTTTGGGGTGGAACAATCTGTAAATGTCTACTTAGTCCATTTATCCAAAGGCTTGGTTCCTTTCTGCTCCCTCTTTGGTATTTTTTTAAACTAGTTTATTTATCTCTTTGAGACAATGGGCATTAAGGTCCCCATTAAGATTATGTTATTGTTTCTTTAATGTCCTTTAAAATTTGACATATATACTTGAGTTCTCCCACATTTATTACATACAGATTTATGATTATTATCTCTTTCTGTTGAAGTTTTCCCCTAACAAATGTGTAGTGACATTCTTTATTTCCCTTGATCATTTTTGGTTCGAAGTGCACATTGTCTACCACCAGAATAGCTACCCCTGCTTTTCTCTGAGTTCTTGGTACACAGAGCTGTTTTCCATTCTTTGTCTTTCAGCCTATGAATTTCCCTTTAAGTTAAATGTGTTTACTGTGTATATCACACTGTTGGATTTTGTTTCTTTATCTACTCTGCCAGTCTGTTTCTTTTAATTGGTGAACTGAGGCCATTTACATTGATGGTTATAACTAATATCTATGTGCTTATCTTTGTCATGTTATTTTCCTTCTTTTGGTTCCCTACTTTTTTCATGTGTTTAATTGCTTGGCCTGTTTAGTGGTTTCTTTCTGATGTTGTTCTAAGAACTGTAGTCATTTTTCTTTTTTTCTTTTTTTTTTTTTTTTTTTTTGTGGGAAGGGTCTTTAGGGTGTTCAGGGACTCACCACTAGATTGGACTTGGAGTGATCTGCCTGTTTACAGTCTCCCAAGACTGGGATTGCAGGCGTGTGCTACCAACCCCAGTCTCAATTGCTATCTCAGCATCCCCATGGCCAGTGCGGCAGGCCTGGGGATAGAAGCCCCTGCCCCTGTGCCTGCTTGGAGGCTCTTTAATCCACTGAGCTATTTGGTCTGCTCTTAGCATATATTTCAGAGTACTTTGTAGGGTCAGTTTGGTGGTCATAAATTTCTTTATTTGCTCTTCATTATGGAAGTATTTTCCTTCTCCATTAATTTTGAAAGATAGCTTTTCAGGGTATATCAATCTGGGATCCAAATTCTTTTCTTTCAGAGCTTGAAATACTTCACTTCAAGCTCTTCTTGACTTGATGGTTGGTGCTGAGAAATCTGCTATGATTCTGATGGGCTTTTCTCTGTATGTGATCTATTTCTTTTTTCTAATAGCTTTTAATATGTTCTTGTGCTACATTTCTGGGATCTTGATTACTACATGTCTGTTCTTCAGGGATTACTTTTGTGTTTTGGAGATTCTTGGTTTGTGTCTGTCCCAAGATCTTTCCTTCCCAATTAACTGAGAGCGGGATGTTGATTTCCACTTGGCACTGTATTCATTTGTAGATATAGGGTTGTGGTGATGTTATTATCCCAGCACTTCCCAATATTGGTACCCAAGGGAGAACAAGTGGTTAAAATAGTTGTGATACCTGAGCTACAGTAGTACAATTAACAATAATGATAACATCAAGCAAAATTTAGAAATTGACAAAGTTTGGTAGCTACTTTTTGTACTTGTATAGTTGTATAATAGAACAAATCAAGAATTGGAAGTTTGTGTGCAAAATTTTTCATCTTGTTACAGAGAACTTACCCTGTGTTCCTCTGACCAGGTCAGTTGTCAGATTATAGGTGCTTCAGTTTGATAAAGGGATAGGTCAGGCACCTGGAGTCCTCCAGCCAATGTGGTTGCCCAGTGTTCAGAGCACTTCCATGCCAGTTGCCTGCCTTGCTCTTCAGAGACAGAAAAGATATTCTTAAGGAAATTATTTACAGACCTTCATAAGAATCTATGCTGATACAGTTATTATAAATTCAAAGTAACAATATATGAAGTGTGAGGCAACCTATAGTATCAGCAGTCCTTTTAGTTGATAGTTTTATTTTATCATTCTAAAATTCAATATTAGGTGTGATTTAGTTTCACAGCAACATTTGACAATATGTAAGTTATAGATTTGTTGTTTATTTCTTTTAAAACTTGAGTATATATTTTGAGTATGTAGAAAGATTATATATTTTTTCTCAAATAGGAAATTAAGTTCTAATCATTTGAGATGCTGTCTTCAAGTGGACATTTTCATTATTATTACTTATTAATGAACTTAATTTTATTGTTAGTAAATAACCAGATTTGCATGAATAAGTTTTATGTAATAGATTTCAGCAATGTAAATTATAATATATTTGGGGAAAGAAATATTACTGAAAAAGAACTTTAGCATGAACAACTAAATAATCTCAGTTTAAATTCTTATTCCAATGTATTCATATTTGGCTCAATATAAATTATTGAATTTGTTTGATGATTAATACTTTGATAAATAGAGCATAGAAGCCCCTCCATAACATTTCAAAGTAAAGTAAAATAAAGTAGCATTTTCATGTGATACTCCACAAATTTATCTATGTTCTGAGGGGTCAATATCAAAATTGAAATTTAAATGGCAAACAATTCCAGTGGATTTAAAGACATGAACCTTACTGAGTATAAAGTATTTTTTTCCAAGGAAATTATTTAATGGTAACTAATATTGCTTATAAAGAACACAATGTAAAATTAATACTAAGTGTAATTCATTTACAGTGAATTGTAGAACTAAATGAGGAATTTAAGATTTTGTTGCAAAATTCATTTCTAAGTTGTACAGTGTGGGAGGAATGAACTTTATACCATATATTAATACTTCTCATTTAATGTAATAAAAACTAAAGTTTATGCACATCTTATAATTTCTGCTAAGCTATATGTAATATTTATAGATATATAGTTACAGATACAGATGTAGATGTAGATATAGAGATATAGATGTAGGTATAAATATAGGTATAGACATAGATATAGATAGA
>NW_004524903.1:1390716-1391670 GCF_000260255.1 Octodon degus
TAGATATAGATATAGATATAGATATAGATATAGATATACATATAATTTGGTACAGGGTCTTACTACACAGCTTGGACTTGTAATGATCCTTCTGTTTTCAGCATACCCAACACTGGGATTATAGGTGTGACCCACCAAACCCAATCATAGTGGCTGGCTCAGCAAACCTGGGGCCAGGGCCAGCATAGCATGTGGTACCAGGGGTCAAACCCCGGTTTCCATGCTGGCCAAGCAGGCATAGCTTAGTCCACTGAGCTATCTCGCCAGCCCAAATATATTTTAATGTAGAATTAAAATTACAGCAACACTAAGGCTTACATTCTGGTCCAGAACCTGTAAGAACTATGGTGGCCTAAATTTTCTGTAGAGATCTATGAAATGAATATTATAAGTACAAATTTTGCCTTGAAACTAAAATCACTGTCAAACATTACCAACAGTAAAATAAATAAGCATGAAGTATGGTGGAGTATTAGTTTGTGAGCACTAGCATTAACACAAAAATCTGTCATAAAATCACAGCAGTTGATCACAGTAAGATGCCATAAAGTCTGTGACCTTTCTAAGTAGCCTAACTTAGTGTCAACATCATAATCAATAATCACAGAAATATGATTACCTATCTTAACATAGGGCTGATCAGGCATCCAAAAAGTGTATCTGATTACAAAATAGTTTGCTTGTGTACATGAAATTATTCAGAGAACGGGTTGGGTAAAAGAAACAAATTACAACAATGTAAAACTTTAAATTGAAGTTGTCATGAAATGTACATACATGTATTTATATCTATATGGACTTGGATGATAAATGCATACAAAACAAAAAAATTCTCACAAATTATTCACATTTGAAATTTTGTAAAATGTATCATTCATTTTATCTAAAACTTGAGATAAATAGGTACTACTGTAAAATTCATTTTCATTATTAATTGACATATAAAACTAAATA
>NW_004524903.1:1391825-1395819 GCF_000260255.1 Octodon degus
TGACCCCCAATATGATTGTACTTGGAGATACAGTCTCTCTGAAAGAAACTGTGTTAAATGAGGTCATAATAGTGATCCATAGGATTAGAGTCATTCAACAAAGTTTTAGGTCCTTAGTTTGATGCCCAATACAAAACAAAAGAAGACACAGGAATCATTTTACAAATAAACACCAGATTCCTCATTTGATTTCTCTGCACAAAGAGTGCATGAATGGTTTATCCTTTAAAAACCAATAGAAGAAGGCTTAGGGTGAAATCTACCTGGCAAGTATGTGAATTTTAGACTTCCCATGATCTGAAAGATGTGAATTTTCACTTTCCAGGCTACCTCAATCCATAGCATTTTGTTCAACAGCCTGAGATGATACAGCTAACTGCACATGAAGTATGTATTTAGGTTAGACCACTATGTAAACTGCCTTCTCAACACCAGAATTTCTGCACAGCTGACACATTTTGTTATCTGAGCTGGAAGATTCCTAGCCATATATATTCCCAGCATGGACATCTTTCTCCAGAGGTATTGCTTCACTGAAGCCACTGACAGAGGCTTCGCTCAGGTTCCTCTCCAAAGACCACCCTAGGAGGGGGAGGAGAAGGACTTTGAAGAATGTTTGATTCACTCTGACTTGGTACTTTGTAGTTTATCATTTGTAGCTTTTTTTTTCTTGCTGTTCCCTGTGTCCTAAGTCCATAAAATATCAGTAAATTGTTTTCAGGGATCCATTGAGAGTAAGGCCTCTCCCAGAGTATAATGTCTGTATTAATAACACTACACCTGGCATTTCTTAATATGGTTGGAGCTGGAAGTGTCCTTCTTTTCTGAATACTATCACAGTAAGTTGTTTAAAATTTGGCTTGCTTTCATCCTTGCTCATTGTCTTTTAATATAAAATCGATTTCTATAGGTTGATGAATATATGCTTACTAACATATGTATTTTTTTTATTTTTTTAAAATTTTTATTTATTTGAGAGAGAGAGAGAGAGAGAGGGGGGGGGGGGGCCAGCTCAGCCCACCAGGGGGCGGGGCTGGCTGGCATGTGGTGCTGGGGGATTGAACCGCGGTCCCTGATGCCTTGCCAAGCTTGTTCTAAGTAGGTGCTTTAGACCACTGAGCCATCTCTCCAGCCCTAACATATGTATTATATTTTTGTTTGTTTTTTTGGCAGAACTGGGTATTGAACTCAGGCCTTGTGCTTGCCAGGGAAGCATTTATTCTACTGAGCCATCTCCCCATCCCCTAACATATGTATTATGTATTAATATAATAAATAAACACAATTGGAGAATTAGTACACATGCTCATCATCCATTTTATTTCTTCTTCCCTTGTCTCACAAATTCTATTCTTTGATATTTGATAATTTTTATATTTAAATAATTTTAGAAACATTATTGAGTAACCTACAAGGCATAATCCAATAATTTTGTGTAGCTTGTGTGTAAATGAACTATAAGTGTCTTCAGTGAATGTATTTTTGAGACAGTGAGAGAGAAACTGAAAGAAAGTAGCAGGATAACATTCAACTTTTGGCTAAAAATTCTGAAAAAAATAAAATGTATAAATTCTATAATTGTAGTTTATCATTTCTAGCTTCCATTCTTTCCTTTTGCTAGATAATTTTCTAAATGTATAAGGAATCTCATTCTTTGAATCTTGATTATTCTTGCTACAGAGCAGAATCTTCACAATATGGCTAAAGCCTGAATTTGTCGTGTTAGATGAGAGTGATTATGCCTGTGTCAGTTATGCCAACATCACAAGATTCAGGTCATCCTGAAGGGTAACCAGACCATGGGAGTGCCCCACTCCTCAGTGGACTAATTCATTGATGTTCATAGCCTGAGTCAGATTCACTGATCACTCAGTGAAACCTGAATATTATCATTGAACTTCTTACTGGTCATCAATCAATTCTTTTAAAACAGTTATAGAATTTATGCATTTCATTTTTTTTTCAGAATTTTTAGCCAAAAGTTGAATGTTATCCTGCTACTTTCTTTCAGTTTCTCTCTCACTGTCTCAAAAATACATTCACAGAAGACACTTACAGTACTTTTATACACAGGCTACACAAAATTATTGGATTATGTCTTTAGTATATTCAATAATGCTTTTAAATTTATTAAAATATAGAAATTATCAAATATCAATAGATCAAGGACGACAAATACACATTAAGTAACGATATCTTTAAGTATAAGTTTTATAGTTGTAAATGATAGGGAGATAAATCAGGTCTTAATAACAGATGAAAAATTAAACCAAACTGATTAACTTATGTATTTATCAATTCTATTGCAAATGTCTATTTTAACCAATTCTAACTAATTTCTGCCAAACTAAAATATATTCAAGCACATTCACATTATCTTAGAGAAATAACATTTCCTAATCACAAATTTCCATGTGATTTTAGTAATAGAAACAAGCAATTAGATTTCATCAAATGATTTTTCTGTTTTTGTAGTGCATCCTACCTTTCCATATGTTGAATATCTTAATGTTATGATCTTGGATAAGTTCCTTTATAAAGAATTCGTGCAGATGTTCCAATGCAAAAACAATAAAATTATTATTTCAAAACTGAGACTATTACTCAATAAACACTATTTTATTCTAAATATATTGTTGAAACATTTTCATTGGAGATTGTTTGTATACATAGACTATTTCATTACCAGCAGGAAGAAATAAATAAACTTAATAACAATAACTTATGTGAGTTAGTTACCTTGAATCTCATTATGCCAACAAATTTTAAACAAACACTTCAAAATCTATTATTAAAATAATCAAGTTAATTTATATTATTTGTGTACTGGCAATGCAACACATACAATATGAATGTTGCTTGGCTATTATGTCACTTTTAACATTGTTCTTGAGTTCTACCTACCAGAATACTATGTTTTACTTTATTGTTGAATTTTGTATATTTAGAGTTTGAATTACTGATAATCAATATACAATTATTTAATAAACTGTATCTAAAATATATTTAAAGAATACATTAAGTCGTAGGAATTCAAGGATTTTTATGTATCATAATCAAAGTGTGGGTAGTTAATAGAAACTGATAAGGTTTAGAGTTCTACACATAGAAAGCATTTAATATAAAAATTAATGTATTTTTAGCTCCTCATACAAAAATTAATATAGGAGAAATAAGGGAGGGATTTCTTTTAAAATTTAGCTAAGAAGAAGCACATTATTTTCTAACATAATTGTTGGCTTTGATTTAAACCAAGAGAGAGAATTTTGAAACAGGTGTTTCTACAAGTAAAACATATTTTCATGGTCCAGAATTCTAGTAAAATGTTCAAAATATTGTATTTTTTTTGGCAGACTATAAAGATTTTTTTTATTATCTCAATAGATTTAACACTTCAATTGATTAAATATAGAAGCAAATGTGATAAATATGAAGATATCAAATTTGGTTAATAATGCATTCTGATTTTTTAAATTTTAACAGATTTTCCACAATAAAATATGCTAGAATAGTTTACTTTCCCACAAAGTACTACACAATCCTCTTTTTTTGTTTTTATTTTAGGGAAGGATCTATAGGAGGCTTAGGGTCTTACTACTAGATCAAATTCATAGTGATCTGCCTGTTTACAGTCTCCCAAGAGCTGGGATTGCAGGCATGCACCACAACACCCAGTGTCAGTCGCTGTCTCAGTGCACCCCTGGAGCAGGGGTTGGCACAGCAGGCTCGGGATCGAACCCCTGGCCCTTGTGCCTGCTTGCAGGTGCTTTAATCCACTGAACTATTTGACTGGCCCTTGCACACTTAACTTTTTATTGCTTTCAAGACTTAGGTAAAAATTAGGTATACAGTCTTTGACTTTATGCTCTGTTTAGGCCAATACACAAGTGCAGTGATGAATAGCTCACTGATACTTTCTCTGTCTCAGCCAAACCACCAACACTTGTGTGCCTTTGCAACCAAGGCATGAATGGAGGCCCTTCTGAAAGCGAAA
>NW_004524903.1:1396469-1400733 GCF_000260255.1 Octodon degus
TATAATTTATATTTATGACTATTATTTCTATGATACTACAATTTCTACAATATTACAGAAATATATATTATAGTTGTAATATCATAATAACAAAATAATTATTCCAGTTACAGAAATAAGCAATTCCTACACTCACAGACATATATTTAAATAAAGTAAACTCTGTAATCCATTCATATTTACAAATTGTTATGCAGTCTAAATAAATTGTCCTAAATTCTCATTTAATCATTTGTTTGTTTAATGTATTTGGTTCAAGGTCTCACTACACAGTTCGGAATAGTAGCGATCATCCTGTTCTCAGCCTCCACAGCTGTGGGATTACAGGCATGTGCCACCATGCCCAGTGTAAGTGGCTGGCTCAGGGCTCCCAGGAGTGGGACCAGCATGGCATGTGGTGCCAGGCATCTCATTTGATTTTTTGATATGTCTATAATGATGCATAATTAATAACTGTGAGAAGAAGTGGATGAAGACCTGAGAATTTTAAAAATGTAACATTTTTTTCAGTTGAAAATAAAGTAGAGATTTTTTGAAACTATCTTTAATAATAAAAAAGTCAACTGTGTTACATTCAATCTACTTTTGTATTTTTTAAATTTTGTTACAAATTTATGCTAGATTAAAACTGCAATCTATTCTCTTCATTTATTTCATAGTTCCAAATTTTCTCAAATTTGCATTATCTTCAGCAGACTGTCAAAAACTTAAAATTGCTATAGTTTTAATAAACTATGTATTTGTGTCTCTATCAATATTTAAATATTGCTAAGTATTAATGTACAATGCAAATTTAACAAGCATTATGAAATAAAATACAGTTTGAAATATAAAAGTTCTTTAGGAAGAATATATTAGTTGCTCGTATAAAACCTTAGTAGCTTTTATACTAATGTTATATACATTGTAAATTCTAAGACATTGAATTTAAGGCATAGGTCTAGGTAATAATTTTATGAAGTAGTTCTTCCTACGGATTGATAAAATACCAGTTATACTTCTTCTCTTATGTTTGTAGTCATTTAAGCTTTGTTCCACAAACATTAGAATGATTTTTAAAAAACTATTTAGTACAGCACCTACAGGGTCTCACTACACAGATGGGACACGTAGTGATAGACTGATTTTTAAATTTGTTCAAGATTGTCTAATATGCTCTTGCAGCGGTGGCTGTGGAACGGCCCATTGTGACTGCAGTGACTGATTCGGATGCCGACAGCAACTGCGAGTTGCGTGAAGTCTAAAGATTTAGAGCAGTGGGCAAAGAGAAGGACCTGGCCACGAGAGCAGAGGCCTTTGGGGGATAACGAGGAAGATGGGGAGGACGTGTTCGAAGTGGAGCTGATCCTCGACTTGAAGACTGACATGGGTAGATTCCTATATACAATTCGATGGAAAGGATATACATCAGACAATGATACCTGGGAGCCAGAGATTCATCTGAAGGACTGTAAAGAAGTGCTTTTTGAATTTTGGAAAACAGGTGCAGACAACAAGGCTAAAACAGCCAAGAATGATATTCAGAAACTGTCTTTAAACAATGACATATTTGAGGCAAACTCTCATAGCAATCACCAAAGTGAGACAAAAGAAGATACTTCTCCAAGAAGAAAAAGAAAAAAAATTAAGGCAGAAAGAAGAGAAAAGCCCAGACAATCTGGAAGAAAAAAAAAAAAAAAGAAAGAAAGAAAGAAAGAAGAAAGAAAGAAAGAAAGAAAGAAAGAAAGAAAGAAAGAAAAAAGAAAAAAAGAAAAGACCAGAAACTTGAAATGTAAGTCCAAATCAGAGCTGGAGAGCTCCTCTGAAACTTTGGTTTTTCAATTTGAGGACAAAGAAAAGAATTTTGGAAGCAAAAAATCTACAAGGTGCTGTGCATGGTTTCAGGGTAAATCCTGAGGAGATTTGACTGACCTTGTCAGATACAAAAGTTACATTTTTAGTTATATAGGTCTTATTTTAACTTGATGTTAACCATTCAGCAGAAAAGGATAATTGCTAGGTATAAAAGTAAGGCCCTATTAATCTGCTGAGCTGTAAAAGGCTCAAGTCAACAACTTCAGACAATTGCCAGTTCTGCTAATAACCCACTACTATTATGGACTATTGGACTATATTGGGTTATTTTGCTGAATTCAAGTACCTACAATCTTTAAACTGGCTTTAAGTATGTAGAGGTCCTTGAAAAACTTCTCCAAATACAGTTTCTCTAACTGCACGGAATACCCATCTCTGACAAAACAAAACAAAAGGATAGAAATAAAGGACCATTTTATAGTGAAAAAAATATATGTATAAACAAGATAGGATAGATATACAGCTACTTTCTCTTAGTTCAATGAGAAAAAAAGCTTGTGCTAATATTTTTTAGACAACATATCATGTCTAAATTTCTCTTCTAAATACTATGAAGACAACTGTATGCATTGTATTAATTATTATAACTGTCATGCTAGCCTGTTCTGAATGTGTTTCATTGCTATTTTATCTTTTTTCTCATTGAAATAAATAAAAGATACAAAAAAATTAATGGATGCTAAAAAGCCCAAAAAGGATGAATTAAATGAAAACAAGGAATTAAAGAATGTTAAAGAGGCTGAAATAAGAGATGTAAAGACTAAAACAAGAGAAGATCCAAAAGAAAACAGAAAAACAGGGAAAAAGCACTATGCTGACTCTCAGCAGCAGTTTGAGTCAAGTGTACTTAATGGTTCTCCTGTCCAGGAAGATGACTGTGAAGACTTACATTCTGATAACAGAGGAGAGAAACAAAAAATTAACAGCTCAAACGATAAAACAGGTAAAGATGGCGTGCAAGACAAGCTTTTTGACAAACAGCTGGATGCCACTGGAAGTGCTGATGAAGATGCTGATGGTAAGACCAAGAGGAGGAAAAAGAGGCTGAGGAAGAATGAGGAGCCAAAAGAAGGCCCAAAACTAGAAAATAAGAAGCCTTTCCACAGAAGAGAACTCTACCTAAAGAGCAGAAGAATCAAGACAGAGGCAGGACTAGCGCTGAGCTAGATGAGCTGTTGGCACCGGCATCTGTCCAGACACAGAGGAATCCCCGGGCATCAGGGGCACAGCAAGGCCAGCAGTTATTAGACTGCTGAGGAGGAGAAAGAGCTAAAAAAATGAACCCAAAGAGAAATTTCAGAAAAGATGTGATTCAGAAAAGGAAGAAAAAGGTCAAAAAGAACTAAAAGGATTAAAGACACTTAAGGAAATCAGAAATACATTCAATTTATTAAAAAAAAAAAGAAGAAGGAAAATGATATTGCTAAGAACAATTGGGAAAAAGAAGACTGTAAAACTTCAGAATACCAAAAAGCCAAGAAAAACAAGTACTCACTGAAAGAAAGCAGAAATATTAGAAATTAAACTGACACTTGGGCACACATTGCTGCAGAAGACCAGCAGGAGGGTGTGGACAGTGTGTGTTCAGGAGCTGAGAATTTGGATGGCAGGCAACATATTTTGAATTTGGGCATGGACTTCCAGCTGAAATGGATGAAATTAGAAGATTTTCAAAGGCACCTTGATGGGGAAGATGAGACGTATGACAGCAGATGCAATTCCACATTCATTTGTTGAGAGACAGTGTGAAAAAATGGGGATTATATTTCTGTAAAGGTTGCACTTAATTCAAAGGAAGAGTACAACTTGGACCAAGAGGACTCCAGTTGGATGACACTAGTGATGCTTGATGTGGCGGGAGGACAGGATGACCTCCTGTGACTCCTCATAACTAGAGGTGCAAAAGTGAATGGGTGACAGAAGAACGGAATCACAGCCCTTATTCATGCTGCTGAGAAGTTTTAACCACTGTGGCTATTCTTTTGGAAATGGGAGCTTTTGTAAATGTCCAGCAGAGCAATGGTGAACCCACACTCATGAAGGCCAGTAAAAGAGGGAATTTGGACGTTTTGGGGCTTGTAATTGAATGTGGATCTGACTGTGACATTTTGCAAAAGCACCAGAACAGTACACTGTATGTTGCGAAGCAGTGTAACAACATGCTTGTGTATGACTTGCTGAGAAGCCACTTGGACTCGCTTTCAACAGTGGCTGAAGAGACAATCCTATAGTACTTTGAAATTTGCCTTGCTCGACTGGAACTTGTTTTCCCAATAGCATGTCATCAATTCTATGAGGGGCCAGATATTTCAATGATTTCAATTATAAATTTCCACAGAACATTCCAAAAGGTTCTGGTATCTTGCTCTTGGTTTTCCACGAAAATTTTTTGGGTAAAGAAGTTATTGCA
>NW_004524903.1:1400893-1404022 GCF_000260255.1 Octodon degus
AGAAGCAGAAGAAGAAGAAGAAGAAGAAGAAGAAGAAGAAGAAGAAGAAGAAGAAGAAGAAGAAGAAGAAGAAAAAAGGTTATTGTGCGACTCTTGGAATGTGCAGTATAGAAGACATAGTTTTAAATAATAAATTCCAACTTCCTGTTTTTCTGGACAGTCATTTGTTTACTCTTTCAGCCCTATTCCAGGCCCCAATAAGCTTTTCATAAAGTTAACAGAAGTTAACAGAAGTTAACAGAAGTACCCACTTTTAAGATGCTGATAAGTGCATACAGAGTGCAGCTTCAGTGACTAAGCAGGATTGGTGTGGCGCTTTCAGACAAACTCTTCTGGAAGCAGACTGGAATTCTGGTGCACCTAAAACTTTGTTTCATCTGTAAATTTATTTAAACCTGTCATCTGTTTTGGTCTGTGAGATCAATGTGGTGACTCTAACATGTATAGTATATAGATGTATGTGTGCAAGTCTTCGGAAATTCAGTGTTGTACAAAACTACATATTTTTTACCACAATGTAGTATATATGAAGATTAAGAAAATTAATAAGTTTTCTTTTAGAGAACTTTGAATTTTCTACTGGTCTTGGTGAATTTCTGTGTAAAGAACACATCATGTAAGTGCAAAGCACCGGCTTACGCAAGGGAGGCATGGTCTACTCACTCAGGTTGCAGAGGCAGTGAACAATGGACAACTCTGCTGCCCTTAGGATGACTGCTGTCATACAGAGTAGAGACGGTCACTACGCAGATGCCAGGCCACCAGAAAGGCAGTAATGACTTTGTGTAAAAGAGCAGTTTGAACCTCACCTTTTGAAAGAGAAGATGATAAAATAAAAACCTAAGATAAAAAAGGATTGTCTATATTAATTACTTTATTGTCATCAGTACATTTTTTTTAGGCAGGAAAGGCTTTGGCATCCATGCAAACATGAATCTTGTTTTATGCCATGATTCACATTTAACCTTAAACATACACTAAGAAAATATGTTGACAATAACCTATATTATAAAAAAATATATATTATTGGTATAATATCACAATTATAAAACAATTATTCCAGGAACAGAAATAAGCAATAGCTACACTCACAGACATATATAATAAAATAAAGTTAGGGCCAGCCAGATAGCTCAGTGGACTAAAGCACCTGCTTAACCAGGCACAAGGACAGGGGTTTGATCCCCAGTGTGCTGTGCTGGCCCTGCCTCTGGGGCATGCTGAGACAGAGACTGAGACTGAGCATGATGGTGCATGCCTATAATCCCAGTGCTTGGGAGGCTGCAAACAAGAGAATTACTATGAGTCCAATCTGTGTAGTGAGACCATGTATACCCTGTACTAAAGACATTTAAAAAAAGAAAATTAACTCTGTTATTCAGTGACAGTCTCATATGAATTGCAGCCTGTAACACCTTCTCTTTTAGCAGTCCCTAAATTATAGGTATTCTGCTTGAATTTACTAATAGTCAACATTGTCTCCTTCAGTGCTATTAAACCTTTTCTCACAAGCCCAATAAAAATATTCTGTCTTCCAATGTGCAGATGCAAATTCCTTTATGAAAGGTTTATCATCTTGATATAATGAATCACCAACTGTGTTCCTAAAGAATGTTAATTACAATTTAGATTAATGCCTAATATATCTTGTTATAATCCTTTGATTTTGCAAGTTCATCACTTTATTATATTTCAACTAACTTGAATAAAGCATCTGTTACTCATTTAGGCATCACCTGAGGCCGGTACCTAACACATTTCCAATAAATGCTTCCTTAATTTAATAGGAGTTCTTCTCTTTAATATATTATTTTATTGACTAGAGTCATAAAATTCAAACTTAAATTATTCTTTTGTAAAAGTACAGATTGGAAATATTTGTTCTCTTAATTTGAGCTTCACTTAGGAGAAAATAATGCCATACTATTGATAACGAGGTTTGTTATATCTATGATATTATTCTGATTTGAAAACTCCATGATAAAAAAAAAAACATTTATACCTTCTTGATAGAACCAAGTCTCTTTGTCTTAGTATATTTTCTTGACAAATGACTTGTGAGATAAAAATAATTTCTTTTCTATAAACTTTACAATGAGGTCTAGTGGTACATGTGTGTAATCCCAGCATTCAGGAGGTTAAGGCAGCAGGACCCTTGAGATTTCGAGACCAGCCTGGGCTACAAAGTGAGCATACGGCCAGCCTAAACTACATAGTGAGACCCTGTCTCAAAAAGACAAGGAAAAAATAAACAACTTTAGGCATGGCATGGTGGCACATGCTATAAATCTAGTACTCAGAAGGCTAAGGCACGAAGATGCACTGAGTTCAAGGCCTGGCTGGGCTACAAAGTCAGGCAGGCAAATACCACCCTTGACTACATAATGAAACCTTATCTCACAAAGATTAAATTAGAAGAAAAAAATTCCGCTATTGTGTATAACAAAGTTACATATATTAGAAATTCTAAATCCTAGATAACATCAGAGTCACAGAAATAAGTAGCTTCACAAATTAAAAATGCCTAGATTTCAAAGGGGTAAGTTCTGCAAAAGTTTGAGACACACAATAACTGATATTCCTTCTCGAGAAGGTAATCATTTGTGGCTATAAATAAAGAAGTCATAAAATCTTTCCATTTTTGAATGTAAAATATTATATGGCATATATGCACAAACATAATAAGAGGGAATTAACGTCCACTGTGATACCTGTGCCCTAAAGGGTGATCTTGACAATTGTTACTTTGGACAGTCACGAACAGTATCCAAGCAAGATGCAGTGACAGTTTAGATGAGTGGAAGACTGGTTACTGGAAATTTTTCTCAGTTAAAAGTATGAGATATATGAAAGTATGTAAAACAAAAATTTAAAATATTATTTTATTTCATATAAAAATTGCATAGCATTTTGACTTAATGATTTACATGTATCTATCCATTTCCAAAAGAAATTCTCATATTAGTAGCCAGCATTAAATGTTACTGAAATGAGAAATTAAAAGTCTTTGTGTTTCTAAGAGTGAAAATTGCAACATTTGTTGCAATGCAATATGATTTGGAAATTTTATTTTATTATTATTATTATTTTTTTTTTCACTCTTAGAAACACAAAGACTTTTCATTTCTC
>NW_004524903.1:1404122-1412573 GCF_000260255.1 Octodon degus
ACAGGCCCTTGTGCTTGCCTGGGAAATGGTTATTCCACTGAGCCATCTCTCTGACCCCTGGATATTTTACTTCTGATTTTTGACCTCTAATTATGAATAGCTACTTAGTGAGCTGACTTATCGTAGCATGTGCAAACAACAATTTGCTAATAAAATTAATAAATCATTCTTTACAGCAATTCCATAAAGTATGCGTTTTTTGTTTTGATTTTTGGACTGTTGCTTTTAAGTCTCAAAATCTACCTCAATTCTACATAGAAAATATAGTTTAAACTGGAGAAAGAAATATACAATTTGTTTTGTTTGCATTAAATTGCAGAATGATGTAGCATTCTTAAATCTTTTCAGGCGATCATCCAAAATGCCATTTCCTTTATGTATCATCCTTTGAAACTTAGAATTAGGTCCCATTACAGTAAAATGGAATATCTGCCATAAAATATGCAAAAGGCTAGAAGATAAATAAAACTACTATTTTCAGATTTTTTACTTTACTACAGAGGAAATAAATAAAATAACATAAGTTATAGAGCCTTCTGCTTTTCATTCATTTCATGATTCTTATATTTTTACCATGTAATTCTCCAAAAACATCAATTAATTGTGTTAGGTTCTAGTTAACAGTAAGGACTTAATAATAAAATCACTTACATCCAGCCCAAATGAAAGATGCCCTATGTTTATACTCAGAATGATCCATCTTTTTTTCCTTCAGAATTAGATACTTACATCTTAAGTATAGTGTGAAATATAATATAGTGTTTCAAAGAATATATAAATAGCAACCTGCGAAAATATGTCAGTGTCACATGAGGTACAGACAGATGTATTATTGAACGAACAATATATACAGTAAAATATTGTAGAGAGAAGCAACATTTTTTCTTTTATTCCACTGAATTAATTCCTCTTTTGTTGTGAGACACTGTCCCCCTGTGCAGTACTTCTGCCTTGTGTTCAACTCACTCACCATATAGCCCAGACTTCCTCAAACTCACAATAATCTTCCTATCTCAGTCTCCTAAGTGCTGGGATCACAGGCAAGCACCTCCATGCCTACCTTCAACATTTTTCTATTACAAACAATGTATTTCTTCACAACTTACTGTAGTTTTATTCAGGAATCCTTATGAACATGCTCTATCTTTTAAAATATTAATACTGTCTATTATGAACTTCACTGGTTTGCATGATGTGCTCATAAAAGCTGAGACAAAACAATTTAATGTTTAATTGTACTACAAATACACACACAATTATTTGTAAGGTTATATACCAAGTGACCAAAAATAATAGGATAAAAACGTATGTTTTAAAACCTTAAAGAAAATAAAGTATAATTGTGAAAATTTTTATCCAGGAATAATGTTTTATTCCATGTGGACAAAATCAATTTTCTTAACATTATGTCTATTCACTGAAATATTCAGAAGAAAATAATAGTGGCTACAGGTAACTAACTCTCTACTAATGAAAGTGGAGACAAAAATTGCTTTTCTAATATTTTTTTCATAAAGAATCTTTTAAACTACTACTTGCAAATACTGAGATGTGCTCACCTTGAGGAGACGGCCTGTTATTATTATCTTCAAAATGCTTACAAAACTTCAGACCTTCTGGGTTTGTTGAATTAAATCTGAAGCATGTATGATAAGGAAAATCTTGACTAAAGAAAATGGAGAGTCAATATTTCCAACTAATAATTTAGTATAACCATTTTAAGTACTTTCAATTAGAGCAATGAATGCAGAGTTGTAAGGAATTTTTTTTAACAATTCATGCCTTGAGGAGATTAAATTTCATTACATTCTTTATACATAGTATAGGAGAACTCCTTCAAGTGAGCTATGTTTAAGGATTTCTTAAAATTTTCTAAGAACTTTTTATTTTTTACTTGGAATGAGATTCTTTGGGCTGAATAATCTGAGATTGGAATAACAATAGTGAAGACTATTAGCCAAAGATTCATGTTTTTATGAAGTACCCCATAGGACTGTGAGTTAATTGTTTGGTCAACAGGGTGGTGCTATCAGAAGCCATTGCAATCTTTAAGAGGTAGGGACTGCTGGGAGGTTTTTAAATCACTAGGAAATTTTTCTTAAGGAGAATTGACCAGTAAGGCCAGCCAGTCATAGACTGGATCTCAAAACTAAAATGAAATAAAGAAATATAAACATTTTTTTTTCCTTCTAAAAATGAGTTGTGTCCTTACTTAAAATTCAGATTGCTGACTAACATATTCAAGAAATTACAGTATATTCTTAGTTGTATGCTAGGTATTTGTTTCTTACCATAGACCTCTAACTATTTCATTGTCTGTATCTGTGATTCAGTACTATTTAAGGAGATGTGATTTGTGCTCTATTGGCAAGATTTGGACCATGATAACTTCATGGAGTGCGAACTCGTCTTAGTTAAATTAGTCACCTCATCTCCCTCTCTAATGTGTATAGATAGACTGAGATACTAAAAAGAATTTTATATTTTTGTAAGAGTTGGAACACAAAAAGGATTCAGCAACCATTCATAGTAACACCCTCTTCTTACTCCAAACTAATCAATGTGTTCTATAAAGGATTTTTGGGTGGAATTAAAGTCCTCAATCACTAACTTGCTGTGACTGCCTTAGGTGTACCTGATTATTAGTTCCAAGTTCTGAAAAGAGATTTTAGACCTCACTTAAAGAAAGGCAGGCACATTCTCACCTGTGGCTACAGCACTGGCTTGTGTCCCAAGAGCAGGGCTCCTGCCTGATTATAATTTTCAGGAAATTAATTAGATAATTGACAAGTTAAGGCTATAACATTTGTGATTCTGAGAAGTAAGCCCATTGTTTTAGTAATATGTTTTTGTGTGTATAGTTTTGTGTTATCTAATCCTTACTGATAAGAATTTTGGTATCAAAATAATGAGAGACTAGCAAACTCTTTAAAGCAATCACTGTTGTTACCGGTGTTGATAACGGCACCATATTCCACAGTAATATTTTGATCTAAGAGTCACTCAGATTATTGCCTTTGGATTACTAATAGATAATGTGGCTTAGCAGAATTTAAAAAATGTTTAAGGGTATAAAAATTTTTAAAAATTAGAAATGATAGACAATTTAACCAAACAAGAAGATAGGAAGTCAATGATTGTTATATTGCATATTGTTTTCTTCAAATTAGTTTTTCAGATTACAAATAATAAGCATGCAAAATAATGTCCTGCTAGGCAACAGTAAGCTGAAACTTTCAAAATTTTAATCTCTATTTTACATACTAAATTTATTAAGAAGGCAAAGATGTTCACTGTTACTACTCCTGTTCAGCATAGTACTGAAAACATTAGAGAGAGCAATTAGGCAAGAGAGAGTCATAAAAGGAATAATGATTGAAAAGGGAGAAATAAAATTATCATTATTTGCAGATGTTATGACACTGTACATAGCAGACCTCAAAAATTCCACCGAGATGGGCTGACAAGATAGCTCAGCAGACTAAAGCTCAGGCTAAACAAAGTAGGTAGAAATCTTGAAGACATAGAGATAGACAGAATTCATGAACAAAAACCAAACTGTATGACCAATACTTCAAATAATCAGCAACAGGCAACTCATCTTATTAAAAAGTTTTATACATCAAAAGAAATTAAAAACAGTGTAAAAAAAACAATTATAGCCAACTGACCTTCAGACAAAACAATTATATCTAGAACATATAAAAATTTTAAAAAATATTAGGCCCCCAAAATTCAAAAACCTAATCCAAAAAGGCGCATTATAGGTGAATACACACTTCTCAGAGGAAGAAATAAAAATGTACAACAAGTATGTGAAAAAAGATTCACCTTCTTTAGTTATCTGAGAAATGCAACTTAAAATAGCGCTGGGATTCCATCTCCCCTAAAAAGAATGACTAACATGAAGAAATCAACCAATAACAAATGCTGGAGGAGGTGTGGGGGAAAAGGAACCATTTTCCACTGTTGGATGGAGCATAGACTGATACAACTACTGTAGAAATGAGTGTGGAGATTCCTTAAAAACTAGATCGGAGGTCCCATTCAATCCACCTATTTCACTCCTTTGTATTTGTCCAGAACAACTGAAAACATCACTCCATAGTGATATATGTGCACCCATGTTTATAGCAGTGCATTTTGTCATCATTAAATTTTGGAAAAAACCCAAATGCCTATCAACTGAGGAGTGGATAAAAAAGATATAATATTTTTGCACAACGGGGTATTACTCAGGTATTTTTTTAAAAGATAAAATTGGGGCTTTTATAGGTAAATGAACGCAACTAAAGACAATACTAGTAAGTGAAATAAATTAGATCTATATATACAAATATTGTGTTGTTTAAACTAAATAAAACCTGAAAGGTATGGTAGGTACTATGAAAGGGAAAGAATCTTTTAGAAGGGAAGGAAAAACTGGGATGAGAAAAAGAACAGGAGTAGAGGGAAGAAACTGGGCGAAATATGTACACATGGATGTATGCAGGGTGCCATGGATAATTCCATTGCTGATTTCTGCAGGCCTATAGAAGGGAGCATTCATTACTTAAATTTTTTGTTGTTATTTTGTACTTTTAAAATTCTCATAACTTTTTTCTTTCCAATTTTGCATGCTTATATCTAGTAATATGAACAACTAATTTGAAGACAACATTATGCAATACAGCAATTATAGAATTTCTATTGATCTGTTTGGTGAAGTTCTGTATAATTTCTAATGTCTTTTCCCTATTTTGTATTTTCTTTAGTAATAATAATTGTATAAATAATAATAATAGCAAAAATGATAATAATCATAATAACAAATACATAGTGCACTTCTGTTTGTATTGTGCCACGTTTGTAATAACCAAAATATGAAATCAACCCGTGTTCATCAGTTTAGATGTGTAGAAAAAGAAATGTGTTACAGTCACACAATCTAGTACTTTCAGTCACAAAAAAGACAAAATTCTGTCATTTTGAACAACTTATGTGAAGCTAGAAAACTTTATATTATGTAAACTAAACCAGGCTCACACAAACAAAACTCTACTATACAATCTCACAAATATGTAGAATCTAAAGAAACTAATCTCATAAAACTAGAGACTCAGAGCTGTTATCAGAGATTGAGAAAGATGTCAAAAAAGTAGATAGAATGATATTAGTCAATACAAGTTACATTTACATGGAAACACTTAGTTGTGTTTCTTTATTGCACAGTAGGGTGAGCCTGTCTAACAATATCAAGTTGAATATTTCAAAATAAAGAGACTTTGAATATTCTCACCATGAGGAAATGATAAGTGTATGAGATGATTCGTATGGTAAATATCATACTTTGCTGACTATAAACACTGATAATATATAAGTGCATCAAAACAATATCCCAAATTTGTACAAATATTATGTGCTTATTATAAAGACTTGTGCCTTTTGAAAATAGTTATAATTTTATTTTGTCTTAGCAACCAGGATGCTTCCTTTCTTTCAAAAAAATAGTACAAAATTAGAAATAATACCCAATTTTGCTAAACAAAATGATAGGAATTGAACAATGGTTGTTATATTACATATAGTTGTTTTCAAATGCGTTGTTCAGAGTTCTATATATAAGCATTCTAACTTGGTTAAAAGATTAACAAGAAAGAAAAAAATAAACATTAACCTTTCCTTTCAATAGAATAGTAGAAATTACTAATATGAATATCCAAGCCATCCTGTGCAGATATATATATTTTTCCCTACTGCTTTTTTTCCCC
Source organism: Octodon degus (assembly GCF_000260255.1). Lineage (NCBI taxonomy): Eukaryota > Metazoa > Chordata > Mammalia > Rodentia > Octodontidae > Octodon > Octodon degus. Next base: position 1,409,873 of record NW_004524903.1, read on the forward strand.
AATTTTCTTGGAAAAACATCCAGTATAATATTGAAAAGAAGTTGCAACTTAACAATTTCTCTTTGACTAAAAAGGTCTTGTAATAGTACTGTATAAACATGATATTTTGCTTATAAATCATTTTTGTCCAATTTTTCACTTATTTGGAAAAAGCATTTTTAATCTTTTATTTACATCCCCTACATATGCATTGTGTTTTTAGGTGCCATTCAAAAGTTTAAGTGAAGTAGTATTAGTGTTTTGTACTATTGTAGTTTATAGATTACATTGCATGTACATAATAGATAAAAACTAGTGTTTTCCTTTGAATAATCCACAGTTAGTTCACTCTTTGACAATTTTTATATCATTAAACTACGTATATAGTTTCTACCTATATCTATGTCTGTATCTGTATCAATATCTACCTCTGTCTATATCAATATATATCAATATCAATCTATATCAATATATACATATAATAAGTGTGCTTATTGAAATTTATTGTAAAATATTGATGAGATTGGGAATAAGAATATGAAAAAAGTAACAGAAAACCCTTTTGAAAGAATGTAAATTGACACATAAAAATGCTGAATTTTTCATTTTGAACATCAACACCACCACCTAAATGGTCTCATGGTTGAAACTCATTTTTTTTTCTTGATTCACATGTTCAATCTTGGTCTACCTGAAGTAATTTTATCAGTGTAGTGTTCCCCATAAACCTGGAGATCAGCTCTTATTTGTGAAAGCAGAGGCTTTTTAGATAGAACTTTAACTACAAAGGCCCATCACAAACCTCTTATTTAATTTGACCATGTACTCAGTAGCTAATAAATTATAAAAACATCTCAATGTATAAAAACACGATTTTTATTAAAAATTATATTTCAGGAAGGTAATAAATAGGTCATTAACTTATCAGTAAGTTGTAATAACATAACAATGCAAAGGAAAGGAAGCAAGGAATCAAATTTTTTTATTGCCAGCAAAAGAAAATTTCAGTTACTGATGTTTATTACAATTTATAATAATTTTAGCATCACAAATTGAAATGCTGAAAATTTATATAGCTATGTTTCATAAATTTTATATCTTCTGGGATAACACACTAAGAAACAAGAAATTCTGGAAAGATTTCCAACTGCATATTACTATTTCACCTTACATAACAGAACATCTACAATTTCCCAAATGAGATAATAAAAATAAAAAGCAATCACACTGGCACATGTGTTCTAAAATGACACCTTTGTTTTATTTATTTATTTCTTTTCTTTTTTGGCAAGGCGGATGTTCTAACTAGTTCAATTTGAAACAAGGTAAAAATCTGAAGATGATCAGAGACTTGAGGGAGCTTAGCTAGAGAATGTAGTTCAGAGAAATGTTGGCTCAGAAGCAGCACAACACATCTTGAGTTTTAATTTTGGAGTAGGATTTAGAGTCAGATCATAGCGCTATTGCAAAAATCACCCACTGAGCGAATACTACTCTTGCGCTCCACAATCACCACCATCCGACAAAGTGGGGAAGGCACTACTTTTTTTTAGATTATTGAACTTTCATATTTTCACACCTCCTTCTCATGCAGCTGGAGTGGCTTGCAGTCTCAGGAGTAGGTTGGTTTCATTGCTGCTTCTTTGAAGATTTGGTTTTCACGTTTTTGCATTTGTCACTAAAAGTGACTACTCGAACTAAGATTTTATGTTTTACAGTTTTTTATATTGATATTTTAATTACTATTTTGTAATTAAAAACTATCTTCCATTGGAAATAAGAATGACTAAACCATAGAAAACACATGTATATGCACAGAAAATTTTACTTAGATTATATTTTGAGGACATTATTAATACAGGTTTTTAAAAATCAGAAGTAATGGATTATTACTCTAGAAATACTATACAATGTAATTACTTTCTTTAAAAATGTAAACATCACATTTAATATATCACTTATATATAGACATATATATTTATAAATGCTTAGATCCACACATCAATTACAGTCATACATATCATTAATGGTTTCAACTTTGACAGGTAACATGAATACATTAAAATTATATTATACGTCACATATAAAGACATGCATATGCATGTGTAAATGCATATATAATATATAAATGCCTAATTATTTTTGTATATACATCAACATTTAACTTTCTATTGCATAGTATCTACTTGAATTTAACTCAAATAGGAGATATTAATTTGTTACATAAGTTTCTATCCCACACTGCTTCTAGTATACCTCTATACACACAAATGGAGACATAATTAACACTGTATCAGATAAAGTAATGCTACTTCTTTTGTATCATAGTTTATTTAACCTGAAATATATAAATATGTGTCAACAGTAAAACTGAAAAGGATAGGAAGGCGAGATAGCCCAGTGGACTAACTGCCTCCTTAGGCAAGGGCTGGAACTAGGGTTCTATCTGTGGTATTGCATGCCACACCAGCATGCTGAACCTGCTGCTTAGTCTGGGCATGGTGGCGCATGCCTGTAATCTCAGCACTGGGGAGGTTGAAAGCAGGAGGATTACCACAAGTCCCAGCTGTGTAGTGAAACCCAGTATCAAATACCTAAATGAAAACAAAAACAAAAATTTCCTGGTAGAGTGATAATATATATATATATATATTCCAAGTTTATCCAGAAATCATAAATTCACTTAAAAATAAGGAGGTCATCAGACATCATTTGGATATGC
>NW_004524903.1:1412673-1435684 GCF_000260255.1 Octodon degus
TAAATGTATTTGGTACAGGGACCCACTGCACAGCTCCGACTCATAGTGATCCTCCTGTTTTCAGCCTCCCCAGCACTGGGATTACAGGCATGTGCCACCATGGCTGGTCTCAGTAGCCTGCTTAGCACCCTGAAGCAGGACTGACCTGGTGTGTAGTACCAGGGATTAAACCCCAGTCCCTGAGTTTGTCTAAGCAAGCACCGTGATTCCAACTTAATGATATTTTATTAGATTAAAATTTATTCTGTAAATACATTATGATATTTCACACAAACTGCATATTTTTTCACAGAGTTTGTATGAATTATTGCACACAAATTCCTTCTAGTGCTGGTGTGTATTTAAATCATCCTGCAAAGGTGAAATGAAGTCCTGTCACTCAAAAGGCAGATCCAGTTTCAAAACTGATGGCACCACACAGGCACCAAGAAGGCCCAGACAGTGCTATTACTCCCATGTAGGGTTTCTTGGAGGGCAAGGCAGCCTGGCAGGAGGGGCTGGGAAACATGTGACAGCATGAAGGACAACTGGCTTTGGCTTTTACGTTTAGAGAGCAGAACCAACCTGGGGACCCCACGTGGCTTAATAGAAGCTGCTTCGGTTTAATTTTCCACTTCTGTCAAAACAGAGAGCACCTGGACTCTCTTGTCACTCTATTAAGATGTGGAGCAGAGAGAAAGGGTGGATGACAATGCTTTTAGCCTTTTCTCAGACATCAAAAATAGAATCAGACTCTATCACAAAGTGAGGAAATAAACTGTCTGCAAATAAATTATTATTTGCTAAAAACAGAAACTCATTTTTATATAGCTATACCAAAGTATTCTTCAAAATGGATTTTGATTCAAAATATGCAACTTTCATCTTCATAATGAGTAATATGGTATAATTTATGGATTACATGCATCATATTTTAAGCAAACATGCTTAAAGAACACTGTCTATCACTAGAAGGTTCTGTTTTTAACATAGACAGTATGTGTGTGCTTGCTGCCAGTCTGCTCTGCATTTTCCTTTTTCTTATGATTCTCTGAGTTTTGTCTCTCAGAAATAAAATTTCATTATTTCAATTTCTTCTAAAGTATCACCATCACATTTTCACTGTAATCTGTATGGTTTTCTTGCAAAGCCCTAGGTAACGCTATGAACATTTTTTTTTCTTCAAACTAAAATTATTTTTCCTGTCTTTTCATGTCTTTGACAGACCTCCTAATAGGATAAAAAATTGCTTTACCTGATGGATATTTTCAGTGATGCTTCTGCTTTTTCAAGATGTGCCAAACATTTCTTCTAAGCAGAAAAACAAAAGAAAGCAAAAAAAATATGTAGTGCAGGATTTCTTAGTGGCTTTTCTTTATGACTTTAATTTTCAAAATGCAGCCACTAAGATCACTTCTCCCTTTAATTAAGCTGCAGAAATGTAAGCCCTTGTCTTACATTTGTCAACATTGTCTTAATTTTTGGAGGTATGTTTAAGATTGCATTGATTCATTATATCTTATCAGGTCAAGGAATAAGTGTGATATGTAAAATATGTCAAAGACACACTGAAAGATTGTGTCACACTCACTTTTTGTGTACTATTTCTGAGATATTTCATTCATAATTTGCACATCAATATATATTTCAGGAAAAATAATACCTTTTAAATTCTGTATTATAAAAATGATTCAAATAAATTAGGTCTCAATAAATGATATTTCGGTTTTTTTCCTCAGAGAAATATGAAAGACTAAAAAGAGAAGTAACTAAAAAGCACAATGAACACTGTAAACAGACTCTAGGATGAGGTTATACTTAAATGCCTAGGGAAAGATATCATAAGAAGCAGAGTCTTAAATTTACGTGTCAAATGTCATCCTTTGATAGATTGCACTTGAAGATGTGTGTCATGATTGATTCTCTATTTGAAACTAAATTAGAACATTGGCTCAAATGAAGAAGAGGATGGGACCTTCCATATGGTGTATTACATCAGTCTCCGGCCGATCCTTATTCCATTATTAGAACCACAGCAAGGTAGTAGTTAGCATCATACATGAACTGAAAGTTCGCATTCATCCTCATTTCTCTCCAATTCCTTAAGAGACAAACAGTGACAAATAGAATTATGAAATGAACCTGATGATATTAGAGACCTAAATATTATTCTAACTTGGTAGAATAGTTTTAGAGGCATATTGATTATGTGAAAAAATTGAATAGAAATACAGTTGTTCTTTTTAAATTCTTCCTCTTTTTCCTTTTCCACTAACACAGCAATACTTTAAGTGAGAATGTTTTTTATGGAATTTAGATTTTAAAATCAGTATGTTTTCTGGTTGAAAAGAGATAAATAGGGCTGGGGAAATAGCTCAGTAGAATAAGAGGCTTCTTGGCAAGCCCAAGGTCCTGAGTTCAATATCCTGTACCAAAAAATAAATAAATAAATAAATAATAGCAACTTTTTCTCCATAAACATGCTTCCTCTTCTTTAACTTCTCTTTTTTCATGTATTTTCCAAGGAGATTTTTATGTCTTTTTTTTTTTTTTTGTATTTTAGGGAAGGGTCTACAGGGGGTTCAGGGTCTCACTACTAAATCGGACTTGTAGTGATCTGCCTGTTTCTAGCCTCCCAAGAGCTGGGATTATAGGCACACATCACCACATCCAGTCTCAATTGTCATCTCAGCACACCCTGAGGGTTGGGCCAGCATGGCAGGCCTGGGGATTAAACCCCTGGCCCCTGCACCTGCTTGTAGGCACTTTAATCCGGCCCTTCCAAGGAGATTTTTATGTTCACCTGTAAGAGCTAGCTTATGGTATATACTGATTGGTCAGAAATTGATGAATATTGGAATATTAACCTATTTTAATAAGATTTTGGTGTCAATTCAATAAGTTTTTGGTGTTTTTAATGTGATGTCAAAAATGAGAATTATTCAATTTCTCTCACCTGATCTCAACATCAGACACAAAAATGAACAAAAACAAATATATTTAAAGATGAGCAAATCACAGGACAGATACAGAAATAGATAAACTGTAAATTCCAGAAAATAAAGATGAGAATGATTCAGCGGAAAGTTTGTTGAGATCACAGTATTTCAGCTGAATCATCTACCTATTTAGAAGACAAAAAGAAGAATGAAAAGTAGAAGTCTTCTGGTGCATTGCCAGCTGGTGGTCAGCTTGCTATGACCAACTGAACTGAACTAGAGTGATGTCGGGCATGGGAGGGAAGCCACCTGAGGACTGTTGCCAACAGCGTAAGAGGCAGAACTGAAGAAGAGCTGGATGAGGCTCTTACGGAAGCTGTTCGGAGAAGCTGCTGCAGCTGTTGGAAGTTGCAGGTTCTCTTGCATTATTATGCTGGAAGAACTTATCATGCTGATTTTCCTGATGAACTTGGCTTTTCTTGGCAGTGGAGTAGCTTAGGACAACTTTTGTCTCTGAAGATGGCTACGGTTCACGTTTGGAGAGCTGTGGTCCTCACCATGAGCATTGCTTCCTGGCTCTGGAAGGGAAGATGGTGCAGTGCTCAGTTCCCCTGGAGAAGCTTGTCACATTGGATTTCCTGATGGGAACTCAGCTTTCCTCATCATTGAAGGAGATTAGGACCTCATTATTGATGAAGATGGCTGCAGTACTTTTGGTGGTAGCTCTGGTCCTTATCTTGAGTATTGTTTCCTGTCTCCAGTGCAGATCTTGCAGCCTGCGAGCACAGATCCCTCATCCTGCTGGCATAGACTTTCTAGCTGCCACCACTGACCTTGGGGTCTTTCCAGCGCAGATCTATGAAATGGGCCTGCATGAGACGTTGCCATAGGCTCCTTGGCCTCCAGCTGGACTTGTGGGGGGCATTGTTATGAGCTCTACCTCTTCAACATATTCGTGCAAGTCATGATGCAGGCCCACAGTTAGAGTCTTTGGTTTTTAGTATGTGTTTAGATTTCCTATACTCTGCCTGAGACTCTTTGGGTGATTCGTTATGGAATAATGCTATAATATGTGCCCTGTATTGTATTGTTCCCCTTTCAAATCTTCAAACCATGATAAATGTGATGATAGAAAACTTTTTGCAATCTAGGGATGTTTAATAGAACTTTGTAGATTATATTTACAAGTAAGTTATCATTACTGGAGAAAAAAGTGATTAAAAAGAATAGAATTAGAATGGGCATGTTGGCACATGCCTGTTATCTGAGTTCCTGGGAGGCTGAAAACAGGAGGATCACTATGAGTCCAATCTATGTAGCAAGACCCTGTAGAACCTGTAGATCCTGTACTAAATACATTTTTAAAAAATGATATAATTAAATAGCTGTGGAATTGTGTTCATAAAATTTTTATGATTATAACAACTATCTGAGATAATCAACTCATAGATAGAAAAGGGTTATTTTAGGTTACAGTTTTAGAGGTTTTATTTGATGACTGATAGTTTGAATGACTGGTTCTTTTGGGCCTATGTCAAGGTAGCATATTATGGTAAAATCAAAACATTTTAATGCGTACTGTGCAAAGAAGGAGTAATGCTCTGTTCTAAAGTAGCAAAGACAACATTGTCTTAATTTTTGGAGGTATGTTTAAGACTGCATTGATTCATTATATCTTATCAGGTTAAGGAAGACTAAATCATGAAAAATCCATCAGAATATGATAAGAATATTAGTAGTGTAGGTGAATGAAATAAACTCTAATAAGTAAATGGTTACAAGTGATCACTGAGTATATATAATGGTAAAAGTGAATGCTGAGGTGTGAGAATGAATTTTATTTCCAAATGCAAATATTTATGTATACAAAACAATTGTTTAAACAGATTTCTTTTTAATTTTCATTTTCATTATGAATGCTATAAAACAGTTTTTTTCTGTTAACTAGCCATTTATTAATTTTTTCTTATTTTTTTCTGTACTTTCTCTTTCTTTCTTTTTTTTTTTTTTTTTTTTTTTTTTGCGGAACCGGGGATTGAACTCAGACCCTTGCGCTTGCCAGGGAAGCGCTTATTCCACTGAGCCATCTCCCCGGCCCCGCTGTACTTTTTCTTCAAAGATAATATCTCCATTAATTTACCTGAAAGGAAATAAATCAGACAGTCAAATCAGGAAAAAAATAGGTTTCCAGTAAAGATATTCTATGGAAGAAAAGGAGCAGCATAAAGGATACTCCTTTTAATTAAATGTCTAGGGTTTCTGTAATCTGACTAGAATGGAATAATCTACAGTATACTGATAGAGAACAAGATTAATCAGACTGGGAGCGCAAAACTTTACAACATTAAAATTAGGAGAAGGGCAGAGAGATTGCTCAGCAATCTAAGTGCCTGATTGGCAAACATAAGGACCTAAGTTGGATCTCCAGTACTGCATGCCATGCTGGCCCCTCGCCTAGCTGGACACTGAGTCCTGGCCTGGTGGTGCACACCTGCAATGTCAGGGCTGGGGAGACTGAGACAAGAAGATCACTACTAGTCCAAGCTGCATAGCAAGACCCTGAACCACATAATTAATTATATAAATAAATAAATAGATTTTAAAAATTTGCAAAAATTTAGGAGGAATTCTAGATATTAATCAATGATTGTGAGAAATATAATAAGTTATGAAATAAACAATTTGCCTAAGAAAATTATTAGGTGGTAAACAAAGTGAATTGGAAATTGAAAAATTATAGCTAGTGAATAAAATTTAAGAAATACTACTATAGCGATTCAAATTCAAGGTTATTAATAGAGTGATGTACTAAGCTAATTAATGTCCACTCAGAATTTATTCTTATTCTCACCCTGGAATCTTTGAACAGTAACACATGTGTTTAAACAATGATATGAAGGATTGGAAGATCGGTGGATTATCCTTCATTACTTACAGAGGCACCAAATGCTACCATACCCATCACTATAAGAGGGAAATAGAGACTCGGCATATACAGAGGAGACAGCTATGTGAGCAAATATGAAAATATCCAGAGTTGTGGTCCCAAGCCAAGAAATGAGAATGGAGACTGAGATACCAGACCTTCCTAAAGCGCTTTAGGGACACCATGGATCTGTCAACGTTTTCATTGACGTTAGAAAGATTTATTTCTCTTTTAGTATCTACAATTGTGAGAAAAAATATTTCATGTTTAATTTGCAATGTGCATGGACATTTACTAGTAATGGTAAGAAATTAAGACAAAATCTATTTTTTTGTTTATTCAGAAAATATTCATAAAATGTTATTCATGACATTAATATGCTATTAAAACATGTAAGGGATGACACAAAATTACATCAGATATTGCTAAATCTCACTGCACAGACTATTTTTGAAATTTCTGATGGAATTTTTGAATTTTCTAATCATTGGTTTCTTCTATTGTAAAGCAAATATACTGATTATAGCATATATATGTTAATTATAGGTATTACAGCCCAAATGATAATAAAATTGTGTATTATTTTATATCTATTTCCATTTCTAGATTTATAATCTTTTAGGTATAAAACTTTGCCTTTTTGTGTCTATTCCATGTACATACCACTTATATTCAAAAGAATAATCAGGACTAAAATGATATATTAAGAAGAATAAGTTGGTCTGACGGTTGTGGGCTATAGTGAAACTAATAAGAAGAATAGTAAAATATATATGTTTCACAATGTTATTACTAATTAATATAGTAATTATTTGGTAATTAACAGGATATAAGTAGTTTAATTCTTCCCATTTGTATTTTCTTAAAAATGCCATTTGCTAATGATGAGTAACTAAGAAAAACTTCAAACATAGTATATTCTTGGAAAATGTAAAATTAAATCCTTGAAATTCACATAATTTTGTAAGTGTTGAAGGATTAGTACAATATCCAAGTAAGAAAGATAACACAACATCTTAAATAGAACATTCATCATGGTAGCTATATAAGAAGTTTTCATATAAATATATATTTATTACATTGAAGACAATCCTGGGCTAGTAAAAATCATACTGTTTGTTACATGGACTACTAAGAAATACATGAAAAAGAGGTAAAATCAGATTGCTCATGTGGAATAGTATAACACACATGGGAACCTGTGAAATACTAGTAAAGTCATATATTAGATGAAAAAATAATGAAATTACATGTTACATGGCAACAGTAGCAAAGTTATGATATATTAAATAGAATAGTATAAAATATGTGAAAACATATAAAAGAGTAGTAAAACCATATTATGTATTAAAAATACATTAAATATTTAAATATTAAATTTTTTACATATTTCCTGGAGGAAGTACAAGAATACAACAATCATTTTTTCTTTAGTGTTGTTTCATATATTTTACTACATTTATAATTTAATAATTTAGTTTCTTAAAATTATCAAATGCTTAAAACATTAAGATCAGTTCAATAATTATTCTGTAAAGAGGCCATGCCTCAATTGCAGTTTTTTATAATTTTCTGTACCTGATCTTGATAAATTTATACTACAGCTACATTTCTAATTGCAAAATACTTTGTCAATATTATATTCAGTGTTCTTTTCACATCAAAATTTCCTGATGTCCTTTAAAATGTATTCTAAATATATAACATTATTTGTTTCTGTTAGCTTAAATCCTGCACATTCCCTTTGTTATACTGGACTTGCTTACTGAGATTATCTAATCTTACATTTTCACATAATGTTCTGAACATTACCTTTTCTTTTGCTAAAATGTATTGACATAATAATGTAAACTTAGTGCTATTTTATCATCTGGTAAAATGTTATTAAGATAGAATGTAATAGTTTTAAGCAATTTTATAGAGAACAACCAGTATCTATCAGTTGCTGAAGTAGATGTAAAAGGTGACAAAACAGCAATCTTTTAATCAATTCAGATATTTACTTGAAAATTACCTTCATCACTACTGTATGTCTACTTTATTCCCATGTTCAACCTTCTCATGTATTATAAAATGTATTCTTGCTTTCAAGAAGTCTTACCTAGGAAGGAAGATCGTTGTGGGTTGGAGACCAGCCTGGATGACAAAGTGAGTTCAAGGTTGGCCTGAACTGCATTTCTCTGTGAATCAATTTTAATTTGACACTTATGTACTCTCTAGAAATAGACACGTGCAATCTTGAGCCAATGGTTGAGCCAAAATAACAGTGCTACAGGTTGAACAGATCAGTCTTAGAAGAAAACAGTGGTCCTTTAACATTTCTTCTGTGGCTAATTTTCCTTTTCTGCACTAAAGGGTTTTACAACATCTTGACATCATATTTTCCCAATGCAAGTCTTTCTTTCTGATTACTTACACATTTTTTTCACAGTACATTATTGAAAACATTCTATCTGTTATAGATTAGTATCTCATTCTCATCATCTTCAAGGAAAAGTCTCTTTCCTTCTCTAGTTAAGATCTAATGTAGGTGCTGGCCGAACAGCTAAGCAGATTAAAGCTCAGCAGGTGCAGGAGCCAGGGGTTCCAACCCCAGGCCTGCCATATTGGTCCCACCACTGGGCACACTGACATGGCCATTGAGACTGGGCATGATGGTGCAGGCCTGTAATCTCAGCTCTTGGGAGGCAAGGGTCTGATCTACTAGTGAGACCCTGAAGACCTTATAAACCCTTCCTTAAAATACACATGCATACATGCATGCATACATACATACATACATACATACATACATAATGAAAAAAGATCTAATCTGGGTTTGGGAGGTAGCTCTGCAGTATAATTGCCTGCCTGGCAAGCACAAGGACTGCATTTAATACCTGATACTGCATGCTTGCCAAACCCCTGGCTCTGAGCCTGCCACCAAAATCAGGCATGGTGGTGCACACCCATAATCCCAGAGCTGAGAAGGCTGAGATGAGGGGTTCACTACAAGTCTGACCTGTGCTGCAAGACTCTGTACCAAACAACAGATAAATAGAAGATTTAAAAAAAAACAACAATCTAACCCTTTCCCATTCATGTTTTCCTGCAGGTTTGTCAGTGAGAACCTGTGTTTTCTCCTGAATTATTTGTTAAAGTCCTACAGGTAGAATCAGCTTACAATTATTTTAAACTTAATAGAAAATTTCTTTTCCTTATGTGTTACCCCTGACATCCTTGACTTTGACTATCATTTTGTTACAAGCAGTGCCCTTTGTCTCTAGTTACAATTATAGTGCTTTTTCATTGCTCATTTAATCTGTGTTCTAAACATATTAAATGAAATATTCTAAAAATAAACAGTTCATAAAGGTAAATATTGTAGCATAAAGAAGTCTTTCATTGTATTGCCTCATACTGTCTGGGGTGTGAATCTCGCTTGTGCAAGTGTATCCTACAGTACGCACCACCTACCTACTAGCCACTGAGCCGCATTCTTCATTATTGAATTGAGTCCTGCATTGCTACCATGTTTGTGTTCACATCAGCCTTCCTTATGGCCTCAGAAAGCAAGAGTACTGTGCTGAAAACTTGGATATGCCAAAAAGAAAGCAAAACGTGCTTCTCCTGTGAGAGAAAAAATAAAAATTTTCACAAGGAAAGAAATCAGTTGTTTGTTGAAGTTGTAGGCATTTAAAATAAATTAGTATTCTCTTACTATTCTAATTTCTAAATAATGCTTTTTCAAAAGTATACATGCATAGGAAGGGAATATAGTATTAAAAATTGGTACTAGCCACAGTTTTTAAGTTTCTTGTGGGGCTTTTGGAATTCATTCTTTTGGAAAGAGGATTTAATCATATTCATTAAGAAAACAGGTAGAAAAATTTGAATCATAGTCCCTAGCAATAAGCATGTTATGACTCAAGACTCTTTAGCTTTCAAGTTTATGTTTCTTTGGTTTTTGTTTCTGTAGTTGCTGGTTTTTTTGTACCAGGGATAGAACTTAGTACCTCACACTTGCCAGGCTGGCACTCATGCCTCTGAACCATATCACCAGCCTCTAGACTCTAACTTTAATTTAGAAAATTGGTTAAAAATGAAAGTTCCTATGCATCACTACATTTAGTTGCTTTTAACCAAACTTGACACAAACAACTGTCACGAATAACTGTACCCCTTTCAATATACTGAAACAGATTAGGTGAACTCTTAGTATTAATTCCATTTTAATAGTTTCATTTTTGTCTTCTGAGAACCACTGTTCCTGAATTTCTCTGAGGCTGTGTGATCTTATTTTGATATATCCACATGACAGTCTCTTTATCCATCTACACTAATGTCATCAAAATTTTAGATCTCAGAAAAAAACTCAACATTTCATTCCAGCAAGGATTTTGATTAGCAGTTGCAGCCATAGAAATTGTCACCTTGACAGTGTAAGTGGACCGTCAGCCTCATTGGCTGTGGAGCTACCCAGGGAGTTAGTGAAGTGCTCTTTTGGCAAGGGGATTTATATCTGGTCCCTGGGACTTTATTCTCTGGTATTATTCTTCTATTGTATTTCTTTTTATTTAATTCAATTTGATTTGATTTTGAAGAGTAAAAAACAGAAGCGAAAACAAAGAAACAAAAAGTTAGAAACAGGGTAATGTACAACAATACATATGTCACAGATTTTTCAAAACAGGAATAGCTAATTAACAGTGGTTGTTATATTCTCCATTTTTATCATCAAATCTGTTGCTTAGATTGACACATAGTTTTACATAATGGGATAAATAATTGAATATTAATAGTTGCTTTTAAGAAATCTTCATTTTTCTCATCTTTTTAAAAATAATTATTTTGAAGAGAGTATAATAACTTATAAGACATTAGTAATGGTCTTATCAGTTATCTAGAAGACTGAGAGGCACTCAACCATGGGTTTTGTATTACACATTGCTGTCCTCGATGAAGTTGCCCAGATCACAGATATCAGCATACAGAGTCAAGTTGAAAATTCTAAAGATTAACTGTCACTTTCAAAAAACTGATAGAAATTACTAGTACGATCATCTCAGCCATCCTGTACATGTACTTGCATGATTTTTCCCCTTTCTTTTTTTCTTATCTTTTCTCCTTTCTCTCCTCTTTGTTGATTCATCCTTAAGCTCGGTTTCTTTCCATTTCACTGTATTTGTTACACTTTTTAGCTTTTATTTATTCTTTCAGGTTCTTATACTAGGTAGACAATATGACATATACATATGTGGGTCAGATTTATTTCACTTGTGAGTATAGTCTCCAATTGCATCCCTATAAAGGCTTCGAATTTGCCTTTCTTTATAACTGAGCAGTACTCCTTTGTATAAAAATACCATATCTTTTCAACCATTCCCCAAATGATGGATGTTTTGATAGTCCAATATTTACTTCTCAGCTACCATTAACTGCACACTTTTTCTTGCCATTCATTTCTGCTATGATGTCCTGATTTTGGAGTTAGCTGACCATATAATAAAATGCTTGAAACCATAAGCTGCATAAACGCCCTCTCCTTTGTGCTATGACTGTCTGACATTATCTTCTACAATAGGAAAGCTGACTAGTATAAGAAATTAGCACTAGTTGTAGGATCACCCCTATGATGGTCCTTCACTGTGTGTGGTTTAGATGTGCTTAAAACAAGTTCATATTTGAGCTTTGGGAAGTTTTAGAAATGTGAGCTGTTGAAGCCTGGGATGCTACAAGCAGAGCCTGAGAGGTCACAGTTTAGAAAATGAGAAACCTGATAGAATTGTGGACAGTAAAACCAGGATGAAGATGTGTCAGCTGGCGCCTCTTTGTGTGACCATGCCAGCACAGGGCATGAGAAGTTCACTCAGAGTCAAGAGTCAGTCAGAACCCTGAGAGGCTCAGGAGCTGATTCACCATCAGCAGTATGAGAAAGCCTCAAAAAACAGTTTAGAGCCGACTTATCTGTAATTCAAAGATGTGAGAACAAATATGCAGAGCAAGAGAAAAACTCCTTGAAATATTTGTATAGTAATTTCGGCTCAGGGGACTGAGAAAAAACAGGGTGGTCTGCTATGTGACATATGCAGACTTAGTTTAAGCAAGCGTGTAGGGCTTGCGTATAGGGTTTGCTCAATGGCAACAGCAACTATCTCAGAATAACATACTCCCGATTCTCCTTGAGTGTTGCCTATACAGATCTGCCTTAATCTTTCATTCCCAGATCCCTGCATTTTTGCCCATGATTCCTTTCATCTTTGCACTCATTTGAAGCATGCTTCTTGCCAAAGTGTCCCCACATTTTGGTAACAAGGACTCCACTGACAATTGGAGTAGAAATCTTGTGTGTTGCATCATGGCAAATCATAGTCCACATTTCCCCATGTTCTAAGACTTCACAAGAAGATACATGAAAAGATAAGAAACATATCTGTGGTGAGTCAGCTCCTCATTTATGATGTAGTAGAAGTAATGTAATCAGCTTTAAACCAGATTTATAGTGAGAATCAGGAATAAAACAGAGAAAAATGTTTAAGAAATTTAAACTGGGCCAAAAATAAACCATGTGTATTGTTGGGGCCAAAAGAGTTATATTTGCTGACAAGATTAGTGGTTGCAAAAGGAACTACATAGTTTGTACAAAAATAAAGTTAAAGGTGCCTTGAGGGCATCTCAGAAATAAGCAAACCTCATATTTCTCAGGATTAAAGGTGCAAAGTTATAAAGCTTTCACTAGAAAAAAGACTCCTTAGAATACCTGTCTGTCTTAGCCAATTTTCTCATTGCTGATACAAAAGCCCTGGCCCTGGAAGCTATGGGGACAAGCTTTGTCTGGCTCACCACTGTAGAAGTTTCAGTCTGTAATTGGCTGGTTCCAAGACAGAGCAACATGGCAGACAGAGCTCTTAGGGGAGAAACATTATAGTGGGAAGAAGGTAGCAAAGCAAGAAGGGATTCACAGCATCTTTCTGTCCCTTTTATGCTCTAGTTTATGAGATTAGGGTGGTACCAAGCCAACCAGTGGACTGATCTAATAGTCACACCCTTAATCGTAGGATTTGATCATCAATTAACCACACACTCTAGATCCACCCACCTGTGTAAAAGTTCCTCTATGACTTCATGGGGCTTTGAAGGGATATTAATTGCAAGCCAACAGGCTGCCCAAGGAAAGCCTCCTTTGGGATTGATTTCCTGTATTTTATTCAGTGGGTTTAGCAATCTGGACCTTCAAAGACTTCTATTGTTATGATCCAAAGGGCCTAGCTATTGTTCAAATTGTGAGGAGACTGTGGTGTAGTTCATATAATTAGGAAGTGAATTTTCAATTCTCTAAATAATATACATACTGGTTCATTGTATAACTTTTATTTTTCATAGAGATCACAGTATCCATGAGTGTTCTATCTTATTCTTTCAAATAGATACTGAGTCTTAATCACAGTGAATGAAAGGAGGAATATTATTAAACTTCTATATATCTTCAAAGTACTGGTATTTAAGTACCTTCAACTCTTAATTTTCAAACTGTGTATGCTTCTATACATACAGTGGGATTAGAGTCAATACACCATTGAAAATTAGGAATATTGCAAGGTAAAAACACATCTAAACAACTAATCTACAAACATCATAGATTTAGAATGTCCATTTTGTATCTGTGTATTCAAAGAGGTTGGGATAGATATATAGTTGCATTCTCTTAATGAATAGAATGATTTGTTCCAATGGTGTTTGTGAATAGGATCACAAGTCCGCATCTTGTACAGCAATTAACCACTAAGAAGAATATATGCAGTGTATTATTTGTTGAAACTGTCCTTCCGATTTGATTTGAAACTGTCTCATTGCTATCTCTTTGTCAATAAAACTTTGAAAAAAAAAGATTGATAGCCCAAATCGTTTGATAATAACAATAAGCTTTTCTTCTGGATGGTTAACAACCTAAGTTTGCAGACCAAAATTAGAGAAAAAGGAGGGCTACAAGGAAAGCCAACATTTTGGCCCTAGCCTTCTAAGGTCAATTAAGACTCAGGACATATGAGAACTTGTACTGTAACGTCATGTACCTCAGTAGTGTCCCAAATTTTCTGATCAAGAAGATTATGGGGCCAAAGAGGAAAGTGATCGATGATGTAGAGTGGGCCTAAGGAGAGTCACATGGGGAGAAGACATTCTCTCAGGCTTTCACAGAGAGCACATTGGCCAAGCAATGGCCGTGACTCATCCACATGGCTGCACTGATAAAGGTTCTACAGTCTGAGGTACAGGATCTCAGGACAAATCCTGAGGGCATTTCACTGACCTTCTCAGACCAAAAAGCTACAACTCTTGTTGCACAGGTCCTGCTTTACCTTGGTCTTAACCATCCAGTAGAAAAGTATGAAGTCGAAATATAAGAAATAAAGCCATGCTGTTAAGTTAAGCTGTGGGGGACTCAGGTCAATAATTTCTGACATTGCCAGTTAAACAGAAGACCCAATGCTATTATGGGCTATGGACTCTTTTAGAATATTTTTCTGAGTTTACACACCTATAATATTCAATAACGGAACCTAGAAAAAATGGGGTATACCGATGAATGTCCATTTTGTATCTGTGTATTCAAAGAGGTTGGGATAGATATATAGTTGCATTCTCTTAATGAATAGAATGATTTGTTCTAATGGTGTTTGTAAATAGGATCACAAGTCCGCATCTTGTACAGCAATTAACCACTAAGAAGAATATATGCAGTGTATTATTTGTTGAAACTGTATTTCCGATTTGATTTGAAACTGTCTCATTGCTATCTGTTTATCAATAAAACTTTGAAAGAAAAAAAAATCATAGATTTAAGCAACACAGTACCATGTAGAATACCACAGAGCTTTTTACATTTATGCTTATGTTGCTGACTGAGAAAATTTATTTTTATTGACACTTCCCTTTGCTGAGAGAAGTAACACACTGTTTATTGTTGTCCCAGAAAAACATCAAAATTCAAAGTTTGAATTATTGCTTCTACACGATATATAACACTTACATCATTATAAAGTGAAAGTACACAATTCAGTATTCATAAATTCATTGGAAATTAAGTAATATTTATACAAGCAAGACTTGGCTCTTGCTATCTACTATGTCATTCTTCACTTTGCTTTTAAAGGGAAGTTAATGATCAGCAAGTCTTCAGTATCCATTCAGAAGTCAACTTACTGGACATTGAAGGTTAAGAGACTTCATCAGATAAGCATGGGAGAGAAAAGACCAAAGTGATTCTATTAATTTTTCACCAACACTTCATGATAAATGAAATCTTTATGTTCTGGGAATGTGTACTAATAACACGAAAAATAAAAATATAATTCTTAAAAATATAAAAGTGGACTTTGACTAACTTGATCATCAGTAGTCTTCTTCACTTCACAGGCGACTGAACAACCATGAAGGCATTACCTAGTCAAAAGTTAGAATATGTTGAGTACTATTTGCTCTGCTTAGAATTGGGATGAAATGTCACAGCTTTCCACAATTTCTTCCTTCCCATTTGATGAGTATACTTCTCATTCTATATTTCTTTCTTAATTTTACTAGTTTTGGTTTACAATAAGTAGTTCTAAAAGAGAAATATGTAGGCAAAATTATAGTTAATGTAAATATCAGTCCAGAATAGAAAAGAAATAACATTTTCTTTTGGCTGAAAATTTAGAGAGTAAGTCCTATAAATGCACATAGTAAAGAAAGCAGTGGAAACTTTAAAAAATCAAAAGAAGTAACAAAAATAAAATCAAAGATTCAAATAGTAGATTTGCAGAACCATTAGTTTAGAGAACATCGTTTTACGAATTAAATTAATAATTTATATGTTTACTAGTGTTAGCAAGAAAAGTAAAACATGTAATACACTGTTTAATATAATGAATTGGTTAGGCAGTTTTTGAAGAACTCAATGGTCTAATTAGTTATTATTATGGTGAAAGACTATGTAAAAGATGTGTAACTTATATCTCAGCAAGAATACGAGTGTACCTCTGGGCTAGAGCTCACAAGACCACACTGGCTACCCTACAAAGACCAACTAGTAAGGTGGTACTTTATTTTGTTTTGGGGGTGTTTTTTTGGAGGGACTAAGGATTGAACTCAGGCCATTGCATTTGCCAAGGAAGCACTTATTCCACTGAGCCATCTCCCCGGCCCAAGGTGGTGCCTTAAAGAGATTTTATTTGTTTGTTTTGAAAATCTAGTTTATGGCAGTTGCTTTGTCCTTTGTTACTTGCCTTTTTTTTTTTTTTTGGCTGGTAACATAAAGGTACAGTCTAGTACACAAATGTTTAAGAGAGTTTTGGATATAATTTTTGTTTTATGTCTAAAAACAATTAAAACAAAGCCTGGAATTTGGTGTTCTAGAGGGACTCTTTGGAAGATAATTAGTATGTATTGTTTTGTGGCATCACCATTAAAAGAAAACTTCTTTATATGTGAACCATAAAGATCTCCAAGTGACTATTAGTGTTACAGAATTAATATTTCGTTAGAGTAAATTAAAGCGAAGGAAATGATGATCTCATTTTCTTATCTATCTCATGTAGCACAGAATCCTTAAAATATTAATTATTGTATATCTTCAATAATAATTTAAAAATCATAAAATTTAACAGTAAAACTATTCAAACATATTTAATGCATATTCCTTGTATAAATTCATATAAAACATAATATAAACACTTCTTAGAAATGTAATACTAAGATAAATGTATGTGAATTTCCTGAATGGTAGGGTAGAAGATCACATAATCTACAGCTGTCAGCAATTCATACGCAAAATCTAAGACACTGATAGGTCTCTCCACATGAAAAAAATATTAAAGAATGATCTCTATCCTTAAAGAGTGGAGTTTACACACTGCATTTTATATACTTTTCTCAGTGAAATGGAAAGTCGAGATATAACTTTAAAAAAGTGGTTTGGGACTTCACATTACAATCCATTTCTTTTTCTCTTTTGAAATCTTAAGTACAGATTTAGTGTAACACTTTTTCTCCATTATTTTATGTCTTCCTGTACATATTTTCAGGCAGAAATCAACACATTTTTCATAATATAAATAACAAGGAATCATCTGGACAGAATGCATTTTTAATTCAAGAACAAGTGATTAGGAAAAATGAATATCTGTTTCTTTTGGTATTCTAAATACTTTCTGAGTAGTTTCAGGAGTTCAAATTGGATGGTGAGATGGTTAATTCCTCTAACAATGATGATACCTAAAAATCTGGAAAGGGCTTTTGAGATTTTTCCATCTGTTGTTGCTTCATGAGACTTTTATCTGAGTAATGAGAATGTTATCTCCATTATAGCAAGCCAGGCTTTGTCATCACAAGTAAATACTTCAAACTAATTATTGAACTTTTTCATATGTGATACACATGCAATGACTATTATTCATCCTTAATTTGCAGTTAATATTATTAAGGCATAAAAGTGAAGAAATCCTGTTTATTGCAAAAATATGAACTAGCCCCTAGAAGACCATATGTAAAATGAAATGAAACAGTATTTCACTCATATTGAATAAAGAATATAAAATGCTTGATCTCTCAGAAGTATAGAAAGCAGGCTGGGATGATTGCTGGTCATGTAAGAAAATGTTGGTCAAAGGATACAAATGAGTTAGGTGAAGTTAAAAATTATTGTATGATTTGTTGACTACAATTAATAATATATTGTATTCTTGTAATATATTGTCAGAGTATACAGAAAATGTAATCACCACAACAAAACTAACAAATTAGATAGTGTTCATCGTAATTACTTAGATTTAGTCCTTCCACATTGCATATAGTTCAAAATATTATATTTAATGAAGAAAGTACACACACATTTATCTCTCATTTTAAATAAGTATCTGATTGGTTATAGCTATTAGCTACATTTATAAAATAAATACTTAGTCATGTACTATTAACACCTTAGATAAAAAATTCTAAATTCCAGTGTTAATGTCATAAATGGAATTACAAACACATGAATAAATACACTATAATATAAAATCAAGTAGTGCTAAATATTATCACAAATAAAGTATATAGGGAGAAAGTGTTTTATATAGGTCAGATATTAAAATCAAGTCACCAAGGAAATACTTAAAACATTAAATTTGTATATATGTTGAAATTAATGAATTTCCTTAATAAGAAGATTAAATCAAAATGCTAACTAAAGTTATCATGTCTTTATTAGCTGCCAAGAGAAGAATGCATTAAAACTCACACAAAGAACCAATTTCTAGGTATGAGCCATGTGAGTACTCAGTTAATCTCACTGCAGCCTCCCATTGATGTAGAGGATCCCCACACTCAGACCCACTTCACAGAGATGCACCAAAAAATGAGAAATTGACATAGAGCAAATTGGCATCCACTATTCCTGTATCTGCTTTTTGAACATAAATGAACACACATTTGATCAGGTTAGAAGGAGTGTTCGGTATACTGCATCGAAACAGAAGTTATCTTTGTAAGTATGCTCAATTATTTACTTTATTATAAATTAATAAATAATTTTATTCTTGTAATAAAGACTAACTAAAATCTTTTCTGGTTAACATAAAAAGTCAAAATCAAGTACTCTGGAAAATAATTGTTGTCTAATAAAAAAGGAGTCACTTCGTCACTGGCTGATTAGATGTACTTGGGAGTATTTATATTATGCAGTACAAAAGTCCATGTGTGTTGTCAGATGTTCCTCTAAAATTCTTTCCTTTTGTGGGTGCTATTTAAACAAAACTACTGACAATCACGGGTGTCTAATGGAAGAAATTTTATTGACTAGCTTATAAAATTGGTATATGAAAATACAACTTTACCTCTGAATGTATAATAATTTTAATATGTGTCCTTTGTTTTAAAAAAAGGTAAAATTTAGTATCAATCTTCAAAAATTTGTTTTTGCAAAATTGCAGTCTTTATAGAAATATAGCAGGATGATATATAAACTAAAAGAAGTATTGGATCTTCACAGATGCGAGATTTTTAAAGAGACAGACCAGGAGCATTGCTTTATTCTGCCATAATGTTATCATGAACCATATTTGTCTCCATGAATTAACTAGATGATGTTTAAAATAGCTATCACAAGCTGGGGAAAGAGCTTGGTGGTTGAAGCGCCTGCCTGGCAAGCACAAGCACCTGGTTTTGATCCCCCATACAACATGCTATGTCATATCTGAGCCATGCAGGGCCCTCAAAACTGGGTGTGGTGGTGAACCCCTGTAATAGAAGTGCTGGGGAGGCTGACACAGGGGGATCACTATGAGTCCATGTTATGTAGTAAGACCCTGTACCAAATAAATAAATTTTCAAAATTAGTAATCATCACAGTAGTATCTGTAGTATCTACATCTGTAGTATCTACATCTTTACATAATCATTGCCTTAATCTGTTTGTAAACAGGTTTTAAGAGAACTTAATGTAAAAAAGATTTATAGAGCTTAGGACCTAGGATATCAGGGACATATGGCCAGCCATTCTTTATTCATCTTGTGAGGTTTAAGGAAATTTATCACTAAGTCATATAAATAAATGGTGGTTAAAATTATAAAATAAAGTGATAAACTTATTTTTCCATTATAAGATACATATATGTATAATAACATACATAAGTACTGTATACTTTGGTATATTTGTATGATAAATGTGTTAATTATTAAGTTTTCATTTCATCATACTTACATCTATTATACCTTCATGATTTTCAGCTTTATATATAATAGTTTAGATTTTTAAATTATAAGAAGTCTTTGTTTACTAGAGTAATTTTTTTCTTCCCAAAAGTAGAGGACATATTTCTTGTTTTGATCCATATTTTGAGTGGAGATTTTCTACTGATTTCATGATGAGATCCAAGAGACTCAGCAAGATGAAACAAGCCTGGTGTTACAGCAATTTACCACAGTGAGAGCAAGACTTGATGTACCATTATGGTCGTGAAAGAAAACCTTATATACAGTATATGGGTGGAAATGCTTTGCATTTCACTGAGCTTATGTTCACAATAATGGAATTCATGAGTTTTTCATGAAAGACAGCTTTCCTCTTCATAAAATCAAATTAAAAATTGTTTGTACTTTATAAAAAATAAAAGTCAGATTTTGAGCTAATATAAAGAAGAAAACAGAATAAGAGCTTTAATTGGTAATTAAATAATTCATTGAAATATCTAGGGTAATTTTTTTGTCTTAAAAACATGTTTTATCTATTTGCTTAAAAAACTATTCACTCAACAACATTTTCCCCAAAATCTTCTAGATGTGTTACCGCAAACCTTAACCACATAAGATAGTTAAGATCAAGTTATTCTGCATAAAAGATCAAAATTTGTTTAGGAGGAAAAAGATGGGGCTAATTAACACATAAATAATAAAGAATGTTAATACTACAATGATAAAGATATTCAAAGTGGTATGACCCATTATGGCAGCCATAAGACAGTAGAACTATTGAGCACTTGATGTATGGCTAGTGTCACTGAGAAAACTGATATTTAAAATTCATTTAACTTTTAGTAATTTAAAATGGTTACATAGAATAAGGATCTATTGTTGAACAAATCAGGTATATGAAAAATATTTAAGCTTTATATTTTATACACTGTTTACATTTTTAGTTTTAAAAGATCGCATAATTTGTCAATGCCCTCCTTCCTTGGACTTAGCATGCTTCTAGAAGTTGAGTACATTGGAGAACAGACTTCACAACAGTGATAAGTGATGAAGTGATGCTGAGATTCCATCTCACCCTAGAAAACATAGCTAATATCAAGTCAGCCAATAACAAAAGTTGGAGAAGCTGTGGAGGAAAAGAACACTTCTGAACTTTTGGTGGGAGTGCAGGATGGTACAACCAGTATGGAAACCAGTGAGGAGCTAGGATTCAAAAGCTAGGATTCAATTCAGATATTCTCCTCCTGGGTATTTTGTGAGAAGAACTGAAAACCTCATACCACAGCGATATATGTGCACCTATGTTTATAGCAGTGGCATTTGTCGTAGCTAACTCCTGGAGACAACCCAGATGCCCATTAACTGAAAAATAGATAAAAAAGATATGGTATTTTTCACACAATAGACTATTATTAAGCTATAAAATGGGTTAAATTTGAGTATTCTGTTAGTAAGTGAATGCAGCTAGAGATCATACTCTTAAATGAAATAAATCATATCTGCATGAGCAAATATCATATTGTCTCCTTAGTGTGAGAACCAGAAAGAGAAAAATGGAACCTGAAGGGTACAACAGATACTGAGGAAAGGGAATGAACTTACTCAGAATGAAAGAGTTACTGAGTTGACAGGGACAAGAGTGAGAGAGAATGGGGGAAAGAGATTTATCTATATATGTACACAGAGTGATTTGGACAATTGTATTATGCCTTTCTGCTGGTTTGTGGAAAGAGGCAGTTAATGCTTGAATCAGCTTTGTCTCCTTTTTTGAATTGTTTAGCTTCTTATTTTATTACACATTTCTTTTTCTTTTCTTCTTCTTTCTTCCAATTTTACATGCATATATCTGGTAATGTGAACAGCTGGTTGGAAGACAACACTGTGTTACAGCACATACTGTGAAAGTCACATTACTTTGTTAAGTGAAAATCTGTATCAATTGTAATTTTTTGTTTTAATTCTAATTTACATTCTCTTTAAAAAATAAAAATAATTTAAAACAACAGTGAGAAGACATAGCCACCTTAATATCTAAAGAAAACATCTTTTAAAGCAAATAATATACCAGATACAATTAATTTTTTTGTATGATACACAATGATTTCCAATTCCTGGTGTTTATAATCTATTGTACTCTTATCTGAGGGCCTAAATAGAGAATGGACCAATCAGTAGAAAAATATAATTTCAGCTGGACGTCATTCCTTGGGTTATCTCACAAAAATTGTAATATCTATTCTGTTAAAAATAAATTTCCCTTGCCAACATAACTAAAAAAGCTAGCCATTTTAAGGAGGTCTGCATTGCAAACAAATAAAAACAAAACAACAACAGCAAAAGACTAAACCCACAAAAACAAAAATGAAAAACTGTTTGTGAAGATACCATATAGGAACCACCATGGAAGGCAGCCTTTGATTGACAGCTAGCATAAATGACCTTCCTCTAGCAAACGCTGGCAGGAAGCTGACTGCTGCCAACAACTAGATGAGTTTCAAAGGAGATGCAGCCAAAGTGAACCTTCAGGTCAGGCAGTCATCTCCATCTCGTCTAGCTTCTTGTTTAGAGCCCTGTGAGGCTATGAAAGAAGACCCTGTTAGATCAAGCTTGGACTCCAGGTGTGAAGAGATTGATATGTGCTAAAAAGCTATATTTGTGGTGATTTTTCTATACTACAAATGATAGCTAGTATTGACCTTAAGTGGAACAAAAGAAAAAAAACATTTGAAACCTAGACTTAATAGATATTTAAAAACATTGCTAAGGGGCTGGGGAGATGGCTCAGTGGAATAAGCACTTCCCTGGCAATTGCAAGGGCCTGAGTTCAATCCCCAGTTCCACCAAAAAAAAAAAATTGCTAAGAGTAAAATCATTGCTATTTGATAGCATTTTATTTAGAGTTTTATTCTGGTATGCATTTAGAAATGTATCTGTGACTATTTGATCAGGCCCACTAATAAGAAACCCTATTAAGTGGCTACTGGAATAAAGTGAATGAGAAATGCAAGTGATATGTACTAGAGCACCAGAACTATCCTAAGAAATGGTAAAAATCTGGATTTGTTTGAATAGGGGACTGGCACAAATGATTTTTGCTTAATTATGTTGAAAACAAATGATACCCCTAAGATTTTTGTTTGCCAGCTTTGGACATGAACTCTCATTGAATACAACTCTATTTTATGGTATAATTGACTAAAACGTATTTTGATTTTTTCAATTCAATTGGAGCAATACTTAACAGCCTACTGTATAACAGTCGAGGATAGATGGCTCAGTACATTGATAGATAAATATTAATTGGTCACTCATAATAAAATCTACCATCTATTTCTTTTTTTCTTTTTGGTACTGGATCTCAGGCTCTTGGGCTTAAGAGGCAGGCACTAGGCTATCTCCCCAACACTGACATTAATTTCTCTCTCTCTCTCTCTCTCTCTCTCTCTCTCTCTCTCTCTCTCTCTCTCTCTTTCTCTCTCTC
>NW_004524903.1:1435784-1442106 GCF_000260255.1 Octodon degus
TCTTTCTTTCTTCCTTTCATTACATTTACCAGGTAATCTAATGAATTTAAGCCATAAGTAAAAGAATATGAATATATCATATTGATTTTATACTGAGAATGAAAACAAATGCAAATATTAGTAACTAACTTGTTTAGTTTAGTGCAGATTTTCAGGTAAATGATGGTATTCTATTTTCTGATGAATTGGTTGAAGAACTATTTCAAATTTACATTTAAAAATTCAAAAATAAAACATTAAATAATTAGCATTGTGGTTCATTTTTTCTTAAAATAATCTTGATGTAAATATATTTATAAAAGTATTTTAAAGTGCATAAATATCAAAATGTAACAGACTTATGTGGTTGGCTTCACTTGTATGCTTGTATTATTTTTATTCTTCTTCCTACTTCCTTTCAAATACAGAGAAAGTCCAAGTTTTTAATAATAGAAAGTTTGATAATTAGAATACTGGATAATTATTAAAATTGATAAATTAGTCTTTACAAAAATAAGATTACTTCTTCTTAAATAGGCCTATTTAAAACCAATCTTCTAGGACTCATTTGAGGCCCTCAATTTCAACAAAAGGGAAACTATAACACTAATTTAATGGTAACATAGCATTTACCAGGAATAATTTTATCATGTAAATCATTGCTTTAATAAATTCCTTCCTGAACCCACTTTGACTTAGCATTTCTTCTTTATAATGATCCTTAGCAAAATACAATGGGGCAAATTCAGATTTTGAGAAAACTTGAATAGCATTTCAATTTTGCCCTGCAGATACATTGATTTGCCTACAAATGTTATGATGGTAGATCTTTACAATACCCAAACATGCTTATAAATGTATTAGTGATACATTCAGGAAGCTTTATGTCGTGAGAGGAGTGTAGAAATGTAATGTGCTGTGTTAGGCTGCATAAGAAGGAATGTAATAGGTGTATTGGTTAAGGTCTTTGAGAAACAGATTGAATATAAAATGCTTGCATGATTATCCAAGGGACTCATTAGATACTTACACTGCCAGCATTGGAAGAGATTCAATGGCAATCTATTGAATCAGACATAAAAGAGACTAAAAATGGCCAGAGAAGCAGAGGATATAGTTTTCAGTCAAGAGTTGAAAGTTCTGAAATACAACATACTAGGCATTATGGGCACAATCTTGTATCAGTGTGCTAAAGAGTCTACAGTGGAGGGCAAAAGGTCTGCACCAGAAGGATAGAGGTTGTGGAGTTGCGCATTCAGTCATGGTGAAGATCAGAGCTCTTCTGAAGAAAAAGGGAAATATTTTTTTCATTACTTTTTATTCAATCCAGCCTAGGACTCCATTTATCAATGCCATGCTATTAGGTAGATCTTTCCCTCAGTTTGTTGGGGTCAATGCTAATTATTCATAGACATAACCAAAATTTACTAATTGCTAGGTAGTTCTTACTTAAGTTAACACGTCACAAATAATAATTACCATAGTAAAAATCAAAGATGTCTAAATGCTGTCTTTGGATTAAAAACAAAAGTAATAGACTAAGTTTTCTTAAGCCATGTTTCATGGTAACAGAGAGCATTTGAATTAGAAAAGTTCTAGAAATAATTCGAGTAACATTCTTATGCAAATATTTCTAAAACACTCCATCACATCATTTTTTTTTTTAATTTTGGGATCCCACTAAATATAATTCCTCAATAAAACTTATTTATTTTTCATTTTTAGGAACATAGAGAATAGGTCCCAACCACTGTCCTTTTCATTAAACTTACTACTTTTTATTTTAACATGAATCTCAATAGCATTTATAAGAGACAGTAAGTAATGAATGTAGAACATTAGCACCATGATTATATGTCTCTTACTATGACACTTCTAGAAAGGAACACAGACCTAAAGACCCATGAAATAGCCCAGTGGATTAAGCACCTGCTTAGGCAAGTGGAGCGATGGGGGCTCAATTCCCAGCACCATGTGCTGTGCCGGCCCCTGCCCCCGGCACACTGAGCTAGCCACTGTGTCCTGGCATGGCGGCACACACCTGTAATTCCAGCACTAGGGAGGCTGAAAACAGAAGAATCATTACAAGTCAGAGCTACGTTGTGAAACCCTGAACCAAATATATAATAAATAAATAAATACATATAAAAAATGAACACAGAGGCAACCAGTACAGCACAACTACAACATACTAGGCAGTAAGTAAAGTTGTGTAATCTCATATGCAATCTCATTGCATCTCATAAGATAGGGAAAGCATAAATTGAAGGGAAAAGAAAGCCAGCTGACACAGAGTATAGGAAGGAAGAAGTGACAATGTCTCTTACCTGTATTGTAAATATGTCTATATATGTCTAATTCAGAACCATCTGTGGGAGCTGTGGGTGGTGAGCAGCTCCCTAATTTTAGTGCCTGGCAGTAAGGTAGGGCACTTGAATCTTTATGAGTGGGCCCTTGCTGTACATGACAACATTTTAGACACCCTGACTCATGTTTTCTAGAAACAGCAATATTTGCAAATTGGATGTTTTAGTTTCGTAATGCTACCTATCTAGACTATCTTTTTACTTAATTGCTTTCTCACTAATTCAGAATATGGAGATTCCTAAAGGGAAAATAATGGAACTAATGAGTTTTAACAAAAGCTTCTACCAAGATCTCAAGAAATTGAAATACTTAAACATGCATTTTGTTTTGTTTACTGATATTATGGAATTATAGACAACTTGCAACAACTTGCTATATCCCTATGTCTAAATCAAAGGACAAGAGAAAGAGTGTACATAGTGAGCTTTCTTTGAAAAAATGATTTGTTCTGTCTGCGTTATTTTTGCCATTTCTGAGATAAATACCTTTCAGATACAACTGAAAAGACAAGTTTAATTTGTTTCATTGTTTCACTGGCTTTATGTATGATTCACCGGGTATGAGGCAGCGACCTCATGATGGAGGGAAGAGGATGAGCAATGCAGCCCATCCATAGAGGCAGGGAGCAGGTCGCAGGGCTATAGCCCCCAAGTCGGAAGGGCAAGAGAGCGGACAGCCTCCAAGATTACAGCAGCCCAGGCCGCTCAGGCACAGCCAGGAGGGTGCTGTACTAGTGGTGTTAGTTGATACATTGTGTCACCTTGGCTGAATCAGCTCCAGCAGTTCTTAGCATGGGGGCTTAGCCCTGCAGGTGGGCAGAGCCCAGGAATTGAGAAAGGCAGGAAGCCACCCTGCCTGGTTTCTTGCCCTCACACCCCGCTTCCGTGGAGAAGTCTCAGTCTTTAGAGGAGCTTGATCTTGGCAGCTGCGCCACTTTGGAGGAGCTCCGATCTTCACTGTGGAGTGCTGGTCTTTGCAGTCAGCATAGAAGGAAGAGAGAAGCTTAATGGACACCACAGCTGCTGCTTCTCCTCTGCTCTTCATTGTTTTCTGCTACATGAATTGCTGACATTTGCCTTGCAGCCAGCGGAATATGGACTGGACCCTCCAGTAACTGTGAGCAAAATAAAACTTTCCTTCCTTCATTTTGAGTGTCGGTATTTGTCCAAGCAAGGAGTAAAAAGTAAGTAAGACACTAGTCTGGTAGGTTTTTGTTCATCAGGTCATGTTGACAAGTAAAATAATCTGGACAATGTATTCAAATAAATTCTCTATCTGTTGAAAAAATATAAAAAAATTAAGTGTGGTGGCATGGGCGTTTTAGTACTAGCACTCTTAGTTAATAGCTGGTATAAATAAAAGTTTTCATAAGAAAGGCAGAGACTGTAGTTCAGTGCAAAGGCCCTGGATTTCACCTGAAGTTTCACAAAAATAAGACAAAGAAGAAAAAAGAGAGCTGCCGGATAGCTCTGTCATCTGCCAGATAGCTCAGCAGACCACAGAGTCTGCTTAAGCAGACTCAGGAACTGGAGTTCCAATATCGGTGTGCTTTGCAAACACTGCCCCTAGGGAGCACAAACAGGGTGACTGAGACTGGGCTTGCTGACGCAGGCCTGCAATTTCAGAACTTTGGAGGCTGAAAACAGGAGGATCACTACAAGTCCAATCTGTGTAGTGAGACATTGTAGACACTGTACTACATAAATTTTTTAAAAAAGAAAGAAGACAGTAGAAAGGAAAGAAAGAGAGAAAGAAAGAAAGAAAGAAAGAAAGAAAGAAAGAAAGAAAGAAAGAAAGAAAGAAAGAAAGAAAAAAGAGCAAGAAAAGAAAGAACAAAATTGTCCTGAAAGTAAGGAGTTTACTTATTTTTTTTAATTTCATTTCCATAATTTTATTGAGAAACAAACAGCAATGAGGCGGTTTCAAATTAAATAGGTAGGACAGTTTCAATAATTAACACATTGCACACTCTCTTCCTAGAGGTTATTTGCTGTACAAGATGCAGATATGATATCCTATTTACAAACACTATTACAACAAATTCTTCTATTCATTAAGAGAAAGTAACTACACATCTATCCTAACCATTTTGAATACACAGATACAAAATAGACATTCATCAGTATCGCCTTTTCTGTTTAGTTCCATTATTTGACTATTATAGGTGTGTTAACTCTGCAAAATATTTGAAAAGAGTCCAGTAGTCCATAATAGGATTGAGTCTTCCACTTGACGGGCAGTGTTAGAAATTGTTGACCTGAGTCCCCTACACCTCAACATAACAACATTGATTTACTTCTTATACATCGTGTTTATACCTTTCTGCTGGATGGTTAAGACCAAGATAAAGCAAGAGCTATGCAACAAGAGTTGTAGTTTTTTTATCTGATGAGGTCAGGCAAATCTGCTCAGGAATTTTCCTGAGATCCTCTACCTCAGATTGTAGATCCTTTGTCAGTGTCAGCCATGGGGATGAGTCACGGCCATTGCTTAGCCAATGTGCTCCCTGTGAAAGCCTGAGAGAAAGTTTTCTCTCCATGTGACACTCCTTAGGCACACTCTACATCATTGATCACTTTCCTCTTTGGCCCCATAATCTCCTTGACCAGAAAATTTGGGATACTACTGAGTTACCTGACATTACAGTACAAGATCTCATATGTCCTGAGTCTTTATTGACCTTGGAAAGCTGGAGCCAATTTGTTAGTTTTCCTTGCAGCCCTCCTTTTTCTCTAATTTTGGTCTGCAAACTTAGCTTGTTAACCATCCAGAAGAGAAGCTTATCGATATTACCATACAATCTAGGCTGTTATGCTTAACCTTACTATCTGTCTGAATATTAAACATCTTGGGCATAACATGGAACAGGTATTTTTCATTAAGTATTGATATGTTGAACTTTAAGTCCCTACAGAATGTGATGAAGAAACATTTAAAAAATTAAAATATATTTTAAAAATAGGCATAAAGAATTATATAATTCTTATATTTACACATAAGTCCAGAAATCTAACCATATACAACCTTGTAGCTGGACAGTCCTGCAACACTCCTTTTCATGTCTCCTGACTTCATTCACCACCTCCTTCTTCTTGAGTAATCATATAACTGAGAGACAGCACGGCAGCAGCTGGCATGTTATGCCAAGCAGCCCATATTCACAAGACCAGAACGACAGGTACTCCAAGCATAAACCTACTATTACAAATTGCCATCTTCAGTGCAGTTGCTTAGTTCAAAGGTGTCATATAGTTAGTCAGGGTGAAAATCATTTCAATTAACTGCTAGATTCAAAAATATTGTGAAGATTCTCAGGATCATTGTCTTGCCCATTTTCTACATATAACTGTATGGCTTGCCACTGTCATATTTCCTAGCTCTTCTCTTTGATATCTTTATATGGTCTAGTCCTCAAGTTCTTGATTTCCTTTTGGTTGTATTATGTCTTTCTATCTGTATTTCTTCATTTGAGTTCTTATATTAGGGAAAGTATATGATATTTACCCGAGTATGTCTGGTTTATTTCACTTATGAGTATATGTTCAAGTGGTATCCACTTCAATATAAAGGTTTTGAGCTTATCATTCTTTATAGCTGACTAATACTTCATTGTATAAAAATAGCACATCTTTTTCATCTATCCTTCGGGTGATGGGCATCTTGGTTGTTTCCAAGATTTGGCTATCACAAGTTGTGTTGTTATTAACATAGGCACACATACATCACTATGATATGATGTTTTCAGATCCTCCAGGAAGATTCCCAGTAGAGGAATAGCTGGCTTAAATGGGATTTCCAGTCCATGTTTTCTAAGGACACTTCACAATGATTTCCATAATGATTGCATCAGTCTACATTCCCACCAACACTGGATAAGGTTTCCTTTTTCCCCACAGCCTCTCCAACATTTATTGTTGTTTGATTTTTTTATGATATCCATTCTTTCTGGGGTGAGATGTTATCTCAATGTTGTTTT
>NW_004524903.1:1442689-1443189 GCF_000260255.1 Octodon degus
TTGTCAAAGATAAGGTGGCTGACAGTGTTCATAGTGGTTTCAGCATTTTCTAATCTATTCCATTGATCCCCAGGCCTATTTTGTTGCCAGTACCATGCTGATTTTATCACAGTAGTCTTGTAGTATAATTTCAAGTCAGGAATTGTAATTCCTCCTTCCTTGTCTTCATTGCCCAGGGTTGCCTTTGCTATTCTAGGTCTTTTCAGGTTCCAAATAAATTTTAGGATTGATTTCTCTAGGTTTATGAGGTATGTAGGCAGTAGTTTGATAGGGATTGCATTTAATTTCTACAGCAATTTTGAGAGTATGGCCATCTTGAAAATGTTGTTCTTCCTATTCAGGAGCATGGAATATCTTTCCATTTTCTGAAATCCTCTATGATCTATTTTTTAAGAGTACTACAGGTTTCTTTGAAAAGATCTTTGACTTCTTTAGTTAGGTTAATTCCAAGGTATTTCATTTTCCTTGGTGCTATTGTAAAAGGTATTGTTTCTATAATT
>NW_004524903.1:1446545-1448571 GCF_000260255.1 Octodon degus
GCTGGGCATGTAGTATTGTGTTCCATCCTTTGACTTTCAGCCTATGAATGTCTTTATGAGTTAAATGTGTTTGTTGTATACAGCATATTGTTGGATTTTGTTTCCTATTCCACTGTGCCAGTCTAGTTCTCTTAGTTGATGAATTGAGTCCACTTAATTGATGATTATAATTGAGATGCATTGACTTACAATTGATATATTATTTACCTGTTGCCATTTACTCCTTTTTCTCCTGAGTTTAATTGTTTGCCCTATTTATTGGGTATCTTCCGTTCTCATTGGTGGAGTTCTGATCATTTTGGTCCCACTCTAGAACATCTTTCAGGAGTCTGTGTAGGATTGGCTTTATCATCATGAAATTCTTTAGCTGTTCTTTGTCATGGAAGTATTTCACTTCTCCATCAAACTGGAATGAGAGTTTTGCAGGATATAGTTGTCTGGTCTAAAATTTGTTTTCATAGAGGACTTGAAGTATTCTGCTCCATGCTCTTCTTGCCTTCATGGTTTGTGATGAGAAGTCAGCCATAATTCTGATGGGTTTTCCTTTTAATGTGATCTGCTTCTTTTCTTACTGGCTTTCAGTATATTATTGTTCAGCTGAATTTCTGGGATCTTGACTACTCTATGTCTTGGTGTGTTTTTATTTTTTGTTGAGGTTACTTGGCCTTCTGTATGCTTCAGTTACCTGAATGACATGTTTTTTGCTCATATTTGGGAAGTTTTCTGCTATAACTTCTGCCCAAATTTTTAATGTCATTTGTATTGATGCCTCCTTTATCATTGATACCTATTATTCTCACATTATTCATTTTTGCATCATCTTGCAAGTGATGAATTATTTTTTCCTGCATCTTAGTTGTTTTTAAGAGATATTTTCTTACCTTTTCACTAGCTGAAGTAGCACCTTCAAGATCTGACACTCTGTCTTCACTTTCACTTAAATGGTTTTGCAAACTTCTGATTGAAATTTGAAGTTCCTCTCTATCTCCTTGACTCTGCTTCATGCGATCTATTTCTTTCCTGTATTGCTCATTCAATGAATCCATCATTTTTCTAATCTCCTCTATTTTTTCCTCAATGTCTTTTTTAGAAGCAGTAATTAATTCTTTTACTGCAGTGTTTTTTTTTAGATTGGGTTTCCTTCCTATGTTTCTGTAGTTGATTCTTTACTTCAGATGATATGAATTCAGAGAATTCTTTTTTTATTTCAGAAAAGGATTCCACTCTGTGTTCCTGTATAACTTTCTGCTGTTGCTTATTTTCTATCAACGCTATTAATTCATACATTTGTGCTGAGATAGTAGAAAAGAATTCAATTCTGAGTTCCTCTATATCTTTCTGCTGTTGCTTATTTACTATTGGCACTATTAATTCATACATTTCAGCTGAGCTAGTGTCCACTGCACTGGGTTTTTTTTTTGGGGGGGGTACTGGGTTTCTTACAAATGTTTCTGCATTTGATTCTCTACTGCAGATGCTATTAATTCAGGGATTTCTTTTTTCATTTCCACTCTGAGTTCCTCTATAACTTTGTGCAATTTTTTTTTAACTCAGAAGCTGTTCATTCATTGATTTCAGCTGTGTGATTCCCAATTTGTTCTGTGTTAGTGTCCTCTGTACTTGTTATGGGTGGGCTTGGGGTCTGAGATTGCATTTTGCTCCTTCTCATTGTCATTTTGTGTAGTGCTGTCTTCTGACCTTTGTTGTAGAGTTTTGGTGCAGTTATAACCTTGCACTTACTAAAATTCAGGTGCAGATCTTCAAAGTTTGGATTTATCCAGCTGTTCCTGGCTTGGGTCTGACTGCTGTGCTCAGCTCCTTCCTGATGCTGACCTTGGGGGTGATCCTGTTGTGCCCCTCTGGCAAGATGTCCTGCTCCTAGACTAGCTGGGTGGCTTTGTCCCCTACACACTCTGCAGGGATTGCAACTTCAGGGTTTCATCCCAGGCTTGTATGCCAGGCCTGAGCTGAATCTGGAGGGGACAAGATGTACTAGGAGGGAGAGAAAGCTCTCCCACACACTCAC
>NW_004524903.1:1449131-1450533 GCF_000260255.1 Octodon degus
ATTATATCTTAGCATAAAATAATCATAAATGAATAAATAAATAAATAAATCTTCCTTCAAGTAAATCTGTGTTTTATAAAACGCTAGTGTATAAAGCTTATAAAATCAGAGCAGGCTCATTTTGTGCCCTCAGCTAAACCCTAAGAACCTCTTCCAGTATTATAAAATAGAATGAAAAACATATTTGTAATAAAAGAAGTGAGCTCAATATCCTTCAGTGTGTATATGCAGTTAAAGAAAACTCATGTTCGCCAGTTTTCTACTACTGTAACAAATAGCTGTGATAATCAGCTTTTAAGTAGGAAAGGTTTATTTTTAGTTCACAGTTTCAGAGGCACCAGGCCATAATCAGTTGTCAGTGCTGTTAGCCCAGTGCTAAGTCAGCACCCCATGGTGGAGTGCAAGG
Organism: Octodon degus; assembly: GCF_000260255.1. Taxonomy (NCBI): domain Eukaryota; kingdom Metazoa; phylum Chordata; class Mammalia; order Rodentia; family Octodontidae; genus Octodon; species Octodon degus. The sequence continues at coordinate 1,449,538 of NW_004524903.1, forward strand.
TCGAGCATGCTGCTCCCTGTGGGAGGTCTAGGAAGCAAAGGGACAGTAAAGGGCTGCATTCTTGCTGTGATTTCCCAGGGCATGCGCTTGGTGATTAAAGAGCTTAACCTGAGTCACACATTGAATGTTTGATCGCCCCAGTGGTGCCAACGTTGAGATCAAGACAGATGAACCTTAGGGGGAGTTAGATTCACATCACTCTTCATGTTTTATTCAAAGATTTAGGATAATCCTTTGATATTGCTTGTACTACAATAACACGTGAAAATGCCCAGATACATTGCCTTAAACATTGTACCAAAGGACCAAAAACTGTGCAACTGGATATAATTCATAGCTTTAGCTCTCAAATTTATCTCCAGTTTATAGTATGTGTTAATTACATGTGAAATTTCAACAGGTCAACCATTACATAATAACCATTGTCACTGATGAGTTGTTCACCACAGTTACTCTGGAATCGAAATAATTTTGCTTCTAGAGACAATATAATTTGATGATATTATATATCTATTTATTGGCACTTACAAGTAACTTTAACCTAGATTACACAGAAAAATTGATCTTTTAGGATGAATTTGAAGACCAAATCAGTTAATGTGTGATTTTACCAATTGTTACTGCTTCCATCTACCATTCTTTAGCAACCAGTTTGTCAGGTTTCCATCTTTCCTGTTTGCAGAGACATACTCTTAATTCTTTTGCAGTTCTTGATAAAAATCTGGGAAACAACTATATCAATAATTACTTTCACTTGAAAACTTTTTGAGAAAAACAATTCCTCTAAGTGAAATTAGACTCTTCTGCAAAAGAACTGTTGCTCTGGTCAGTCACAGTGATAGCAGAAAAGTAAGGACACAGACATTGTCCTAAAGATTTTTTAAAATGGTGTCAATGTATTATGTAGGCACAAGGCACCATGGCCTTATTGCCCTCTTTTCCCATAAAAATACTTTGAAATTCCAATTTGAGATTAGCATAGTTGAAAATCTCCAA
>NW_004524903.1:1451623-1452765 GCF_000260255.1 Octodon degus
TGATTATTTTAGATAATTTTCAAGCCCAAAATAGAAGACCAAAGCAAGTACTTTTTCATAGTTCCACTTATAGTAACAAGTATGAGAGGGAATATAGAAGGATTCAGTCACTGTCACCAAGAGCAGTAAGATTTCCCCAGAATGAAGTTATAGCAGCAAGATTTTCATTTTAATATAAAAGTAAGATGATGTTTTCAGAAAATGCACTAGGTGGAATGAATCTAGGTGTTAGAATGGCATGGTACAGAATATTAAAATTTGCAATTATATTCACCAAAAAACTGTGATTGTATCATTGTGGGCTGAAAAATTAAGTTATTATAATTGTTGAGCTAGTCATAGTCTCTTGAAATTGTAGAGCATGAAGAAACTTCTCCTAATGCAAAAATAGGTAAAAGAACATGAATGATCATACAAAAATTATAGAATGCATAAAATTTACATTAACTTAAAATTTCTACATAACTGAATATGCCATGCTTTAATGCTAATTCACTTTTAAGAAAAGTGTTGCAGGAAACAGGGCTTAAATGGGTGATGTTTTCCTTATTCATGCAATATTTAATAATCCGGAAATTAGTAGAATATTACAACAATTTTATATAATGGTAAGATAGACAAGAATTTTTTTATATTTTATGTTTGCATGAAAAGAAAAAACACATATTAATATATCTCAGTAAAAATAATACTTTTTAAAATTTGGAGCTCTGATAGATTGTATGTGATCCATGTCCCGTCAGTGCAGGGAAGTTGACTGCATTATTTTGTCAATTTCATTTCAATGTATTCCAGTTAAAACATATTAACAATAAAAAATCTAGTACAATTTTTATGTAAAGATATTCTGTATATTGGACATCTACATAAACTGCTTTAGCCCAGCCAAAAAGCATGGAATTAAAGCACTTGCTTAGGCAGAGCTCAGTGCCAGGTTTGATCCCCCAGCGTGTCATGCCAGCTCCTCCCAAGGAGTGCGCTGAGAGTGTGATTGAGTCTGAATGTGATGGCACGCGCCTGTAATCCCAGCATTTGGGAGGCGGCAACCAGGAGGATCACTAGGAGTCCAATCTATGGAGTGAGACTCTGTAGACCCTATTTGAAATTGTTTCAGGCCAAGAGTAGAAATTATTGATTTTTTT
>NW_004524904.1:0-7724 GCF_000260255.1 Octodon degus
CTGAACCCCCTCCTCAGTCCTTTCCATTTGGAGACAGGGTTTCACCAGATTCCCCAGGACGAGCTCAAACTCGCAAACCATCCGCAGCAGCTGCTAGCAAGCTAGACCAGGGCGTTTAGCTCGGCAGTCGCGTCTGTCTCACAAACCGTTCTCGAGGCCAGGTACCTTGTAGTACCACCCCAGGTACTACACTGTGTGATGGAAGTATTGAGCCCCGAACAAAAATAAATGCGAAAGTTAGAGGAGGAGGAAGGGGCTGGGAAGATGGCTCAGTGGCATAAGCGCTTCCCTGGCAAGCACAAGGGCCTGAGTTCAATCCCCAGTTCAGACAAAAAAAAAAAAGAAAGAAAGAAAAAAGAAAAAGAAAGGAAAGAAAAGAAAAGAAAAGAAAAGAAAAGAAAAGAAAAGAAAGAAAGTTAGAGGAGAAGGAAGGGGCTGAGAAGATGGCTCAGTAGAATAAGCACTTGAGCACTTGCCTGGCAAGCGCAAGGGCCTGAGTTCAGTCCCCGGTTCCACCAATAAAACCCCCAAAATACCCAAAACAAAACAACAAACAAACAAACAAAACATAAAAAAAACACTGGAGAGAATTCATTACTAGAAAACTTGTGACAGAAATACGCAAGAGGAAGGTCTTAGGGCTGAAAGTGAATGACAGGAAAAGACAGATGAAACTCCAAGAATAAAAGGAACTGGGAGATTAGATACGCTCCTCCTAACTTCCAGGGTGGGAAGTGTCACAAGCCCTGACCCAAATTCTTTCCAGTCCTGCAGCTGCTGCTACTCCCGAAAGAACCCTGATACCCAGAATCCACCCTGTTATGATCAGGGGCCACACCCAATGGCCCCTGGCCATGGGGTCCTGGGCCCTCACCGGACTGCACAGCTCATTCGTGCTCAACTGTCCCTCTCAGCCCCAGGGGAGGGCATGCAAGCCGCAACCCGCATCTGGGGCTCGTGCACCTTTCTTTCTCCAGAGCCGCTGAGGGACTTTCCTCCCCTGCAGGCTGCACAATGTTGCAAAGGGCACGTGCACGACCTGTGTTTAACCATTTGTGCCCGCGCCTTGCCCACCCGCCTGCTGGCCCGAGCTTCCCTCTCGTGCCAGGGCCGTGTCCCGGCAACTAAGAATCATTGCCGTTTGGACTGTGCAGCGGAGGGCCGCTCCACGAAGGGCGCTCCGCCGGATTTTGGAGAACGCATACCGTATGTTCCCCGACTGCTTGGGTGGGCAGTTCCGGGGCTAGCTTTGCCCCTCTGCCCTGTCCCCTTGTCTGCCTGCCCCTGGAGGGGCAGGAATTTACCCCGAGGGCCCAGCTGCCTGGGCCCCTCTGCACCTGCCTGGAACCCCGGGTGGGTGAATTCCACTTAGTCACCCGTGCCTGTGGATCGTTCTCCACATCGCCAGAGGCATCCCGGGCTTCAAGTGAGTACTCTGGGAAGAGTTACCCAGAACACTTGCCCTACCTGCAGGCCCTTGTGACCATCATGTCACCCAGAAGACTGTCCTCAGAGCAGGTCCATGATGGGCACAGGCAGGAGCAAAGTCCCCCGGGCCAGCAGTCCGCTTGATGCCTGTGCAGTGGGGCAGCAGGCTGAGCAGAGCAGGGGCGCCGAGGGTCCTGAGGGGGTGCCATCCTCCTTTAGGCCCATGGTAGGCCGGTGAGGCCTGATTCTTTATGTCCCCAGGCCTGGGCCTCTGCCCACAAACCTCCCCAGGGAGAGCTCCAGAGAGCAAGCAGCTCCCTGCCCCCAGCCCTGCGGTGTGAGCTTGCCTAAGCGCAATGCCATCGCCAGTTCCTACAGCTCCACCGGAGGGCTGCCTAGACAGCGCCAGAGGGCTCTAGCCACTGCGCAAACCAGGCATCACCCCAGGGCTGCCAGAGATCTGAGGGAAGACGGGTCTGCCAGAGGTCCGAGGGAGGCCTGTTCCACCAGAGGTCTGAGGGAGGACGGCTCCCAGAATCCGTGTTCAGCCCCAGAAAGTTTCCAGAATACAGGGAACGAGCAGCTGGCAGAGACACGCTTGAAGGAGGAAGAAACAAGCAAGGGGCCTGAGCTCACAGCACAGGGTGCTGTCCCAGGAAGATGAAAGATCCTCCCCCTGTGGCCTAGGTGAGGGAAACCTCTGATGCTGCCACTGCCTCCCCGACTGAGCTACAAAGTCACCAGGGAACATGTGGCTCTGGAGAAAGAAGCAGCATTCCATCTGATTAACAACGCACTGACTGGTAAGTGCCAGGCCTCCAAGGTGGGCAACACCTCCAGGCCTGCCTGCTCTCCTTGCCTTCCTGCCCCAGGGGGCTGTGGTTCTCCCCACTATACCTGCAGGGACCAGCAAGGAAAGAAAGTCGCAGGCCCCTGAGGGAAATACCACCACAGGACCTGCTCCCTCTCCTTCCCTGCCTGTCCCAGGGACTTTTCCTCCATCCACTACTCCTGTAGGGAAGAGTAAGGACAAACAGTCACAGGTCCCCAAGGAGAGTGACAGCACACAGCCTGACTGCTCTCCCTCCCTGCCTGTCATAGGGGCTGCTGCTCCACACACTGCTGCTCCAGGGAAGAGCAAGGACAGAGAGTCAAAGACCCCCAAGGAGTGTGACACCATTCAGCTGCCCCTGCCTGTCCCAGGGCTTATTCGTCCACCCACGATGCCTACACAAAAGGACAAGGTCAGGAAGTCAACGGCCCCCAAGGAGAGTGATCCCACTCAGCCCTCCCGGCCTGTCCCAGGGGTTGTTCCTCCACCCACTACTCAGACACAGAAGGGCAAGGACCAAAAGTCAGGGACCCCCAATGACAGTGACACCACTCAGCCTCCCCTGGCTGTGCCAGGGCTTGTTCCTCCACCCACTACACTTACACAAAAGGACAAGGTCAGGAAGTCAAAGGCCCGCAAGGAGAGTGACACCTCTCGGCTTCCCTTGGCTGTTCCAGGGGTTGGGCCTCCACCCACTACTACGATACAAAAGGGCAAGGGCAAAAAGTCAAAGGCTCCCAAGGAGAGTGGTGACACCACTCAGCCTCCCCTGCCTGTCCCAGGGGTTGTTCCTCCAGCCATTACTCCTGCAGGGAAGGGCAAGGACAGAAAGGACCAGGACTCTAAGATATCCTGGGCCCCCCTGCCATCTGCCGCTGGGGTCAGTTCAGACCATCCTGGGGCTAGAAGGAAGCACACTGCCGCTGCACCCTGTTCAAGCTCACAGGCCCTGCCAGGCCCTTCTTCCCACTTCATAGCCACAGCCACACCATCTGCTCAGCACATAGTGACCGATAGTGAGGTAACCCCAGTGGACACCACACCCCCAGCAGATCCTGTCCTTCTGGGGAATCCTCCAGGTGCTAGCAGGAACCCCTTCCCCTCTGCCATGCTCACTACGATGGCTCCCAGTGGGAGCACCAGCACAGCCACAGCCAAACCCTCCACTTCGCAGACACACACTGACGGTGGGGTCACCCCCATGGACACGACACCTGCACCCAATCTTCTCCTGCCTGGGCCTCCCCCTGGCACCAGCAGGTCCTCCCTTCCCTCTTCTCACCTCACCCTGACACATCCCAGTGGCAGCACTGCCACAGCCACAGCCAGACCATCTACTTCACAGACACAGACCCACAGTGGAGTGACCCCCATGGACACAACCCCCGCACCCATTCCTGCACCGGCTGGGCCTCTCCCTGGCACCAGTAGGAATGTATTCTCCACTACACAGCTCACTTTGCTACAACCCAGTGGCAGCACTGCCACAGCCACAGCCAAACCCTCCACTTCACACACAGGGACTGACAGTGGGGTCACCCCGATGGACACAACACCTGCACCCAACCCTCCCGTGCCTGGGTCTCTCCCTGGCACCAGCAGGTCTTCTCTTGCTTCTACTCACCTCACTCTGACACATCCCAGTGGCAATGTAGCCTTAGCCACATTGAAACTGTCTACTTCCCAGAAAAGGACAGAGAGTGTGGTTACCCCGTGTACACAACACCCGTACCCAATCCACCCCTGCCTGGGCCTGTCCCTGGCACAAGCAAGATCATCTTCCCCAATACACATCTCACGTGGACACAACCCAGTGGCACCATTGCCACAGCCATATCCCAACCTTCTACTTCCCAGACAGGGCCTGACAGCGGGGTGACCCCCATGCACCCAACACCTGCACCTAATCCTCTCCTCTTGGGGTCTGTCCATGGTGCCCACAGGAACTCTAAGAGACCGCTGACTTTCATACCACCCAGTGGAGGCACAGTCCCAGCCAAGGCCAAACGCTCAATTTCTCTCACAGGAACTGAAGGCAGGGTGACCCCCACACACACAACACCCGCACCTAATCCTCCCCTGCCTGGGCCTCTCCCTGGCAGCAGCAGGTCTTCCCTTCGCTCCACTCATCTCACTCTGACACATCCCAGTGGCAGTGCAGCTATAACCACAGCCAAACACTCGACTTCGCAGACAGATACTGGCAGCGGGGTGAGCCCCAAGCACACAACACCCACACTCAATCCTCGCCTACCTGGGCCTGTCTCTGGTACCAGTGGGACCTCGCTTCCCTCCACTCACATCACTCTGACAGATCCCAGTGTCACCACTGACACAGCCATAGCCAGACCCTCTACTTCGCAGACAGGTACGGACAGCAGGGTGATCACCATGGACAAAACACGCGCACCCAGTCCTCCCCTGCCTGGGCCTCTACCTGGCACCAGCGGGTCCTCCTTTCCCTCTACACAGCTCATGTTGACACGACCGAGTGGCAGGAAAGCCACGGCCAAGACCAAACACTGCACTCCCCAGACAGTGCCTGACGGCGGGGTGACCCCCAGGCACATGACACTTGCACCCAATCCTCCCCTGCCTGGGCCTATCCCTGGCACCAGTGGGACCTCGCTTCCCTCCACTCACATCACTCTGACCCATCCTAGTGTCAGCATTGCCACAGCCACTGCCAGACCCTCTACATCCCAGGTAGGGACTGACAGCAGGGTGACCCTCCTGGACAAAACACCGCCACCCAATCCTCTCCTCCTGGGATCTGCCCCTGGTGCCTGAAAGACCTCCTTACCCTCTAAACAACAGCTTACTTTCATACCACCTGGTGGTGACACTGTCACAGTCTCTGCAGGGCAAGCACTCAACTTGGGCCTAGGCGGCACCCAAAAGAGATGCCACACTTAGTCTGCCCCCGCAACCTCCCTCAGGGAACATCCACCCAGCCCTGTGGTCCCTGCTCCGCAGCTCAGCAGCTACAGCCCTGGGCCTGGCCCCACCCCTACCCCCAGGTCAACCAGCCTCCAGCAGCTTGGCCCAGGCAGCCCTTGGGAGCTCCTTACAAGGAGCAGCCTGGGAACCACCACAGCTACCGGGTGGCCTCTGTGGTCACCCAGGCTCTCTTGCCTTGTGGGACTTCCACTGCCGCTGCCTCTGCCACAGATACAGGTCTCATGGAGAAACCCCTGCGATTATAATGGAAAGGACATGAAGACAAATGAAAAGGCCCAGTGATTAAAATGGGGACAGTCAGCTAAAAGCAAAAATTTTTATGAAAACTGATTTAGAAACAATCCTGATAGGGATTTCAGGCAGGAAGATGGGTGCGACTTTGAGGTCAGCCTGGGCTATATTAATATGCTAAATCAAGGTGAATATGAATTACCCAGTGAGATCCTGTTTCCACAAAAAAAAAAGATAAAAAAAGTTATGTTAAGGGCCCCAGTGCGCTTTAAGCACATTCTGTATTCTTCAAGAATGAATGTTGAGAGATTCGTTTAAACAGTGTGATTCTGTAGACCCTTCCCTAAAATAGAAAAATCTAAAAGAATAAAACAAAATTAAAAACATAAAAAAATAAGGTCCAGCCCATAGCTCAGCAGATTAAAGCACGTGCAAGCTGGCTCAGGGGTAAGGATTCAATTCCTGGCCTGCCATTCTGATTGTGCACCTGAGATAGCAATTGAGACTGGGCATGGTGGTGCTTGCCTATAATGCCAGCTCTTCGGAGGCTGTACACTAGCGGACCACTTCAAATCCAACCTAGTAGTGAGACCCTGAACACCCTGTAGACCCTTCCCTAAAATACAATCAATCACCCAATAATAAAAAGTAAAGAAATGTGATTAAAAGTAGATGTGGGGAGGCCAGGGAGAGAGCTCAGTAGAATATGGGCCTGCCTGGCAAGCACGGTGTCCTGAGCTCAATCCTCAAAAATAGCCTGGAAAGCTAAAGGCAAATCAGGAAGTAGTTCTGTGTAGAAAGATGAGGCCAATGACCCACAGAAGACAGGAGGACAGAAAGGACAACAGCGGTGAGTTCTGAGAGGAACAGCAGGATTCCATGCAGGGCCAGAGAGCCAACCCCACAAGTTGGACAGAGCCATTCACCAGGACTCTGGCCTCCTCCCACCGAGGCAGAGTGGCTGAAAAGACAAGGTGTCTTCCCTCATCTGCACCACTGGACATCAAATGAAAACTTATACAGCTAACTGTTCACCAGCTTACTGGGTTCTACTTAGTAAATGCTTTAATATTAAGGCAAAACAAAACAAAACAAAACAAAACAAAAAAACTCTAAAGCAAAGAAAATGTCCCAAACATTTAAAAATGCAAATTATTTCAAAACCTCAAATTATACAAGAAAAATCCTTAACCATGCCACACAAATAAAACTGTTGACTAAATTAACAAGGTAGGGAGAAGAGACACAACAATTACAAATAATCCACATAAAAACACAGAGGTTCCTCCCAATAGCTGAAGCCCAGACATACCACCAACAACTGTCTTGGTCCTTGGCCAGGGGAGGTGCACTGCTCTGTCCACAGGTACAGGGACTGTGTGAAGCAGACCAGGTCATAGCCCCATCTCTGAGACACAAGCCAAGAAAGCATGGTCAGGCAGCAGCAGGGAACCAGCAGGACACACACCCAGCTCACATTTGCCAACCACAAAGCCGCTGCTAGACTCCTGGGCACCAGGGCTCCTGGGCTCCTGGGCTCCAGGGCTCCTGGGCTCTTGGGCTCCTGCGCTCTTGGGCTCCTGGGCTCCTGGGCTCCTGGGCTCCTGGGCTCTTGGGCCCCAGAGCTTCTGGTAGGCTCCTGTGCTCCTGGGCTCCAGATTGCTGGGCTTCCATCATGCATGTTGACACTGCCTGGAGTCAATAAATTAGAAGCATAGACACCAGGAGCCCAGAATCCCAGGAGGCCACCAGAAGCCTAGTAGCCCAGGAGCCCAGGAGCTCCAGAGCCCAGCAGCCTGGAAGCCCACCAGGAGCCCAGGAGCTCACCATGAGCCCAGCAGCCCAGCAGCCCAGGAGCCCAGGGGCCTAGGAGCCCAGGAGCCCAGCAACCCAGGAGCCCAGCAGCCTAGTAGCCCAGGAGCCCAGCAGCCTAATAGCTCAGGAGCCCAGGAACCAAGCAAGAGGCAAGCAGCCCAGGAGCCCAGAAGCACAGCAGCCCAGGAGCCCAGGAGCCTAGTAGCCCAGAAGCCCAGCATCCCATGAGCATAGGAGCCCAGGAGCCCAGCAACCTTGCAGTAGCCCAGGAGCCCAGGAGCCTAGTATCCCAGGATCCCAGAAGCCCAGCAGACCAGGAGCCCAGGAGCCCAAGAAACCAGGAGCCCAGGAGCCCAGAAGCCCACCAGCCCAGGAGCCCAGCAGCCTAGTAGCCCAGGAGTCCAGGAGTCCAGCAGCCCTGGAGCCCTGGAGCCTAGTAGCCCAGGAGCCCGGGAGC
>NW_004524904.1:7947-13732 GCF_000260255.1 Octodon degus
CCAGGAGCCCAGGAGCCCAGGAGCTTAGTAGCCCAGGAGCCAAGCAGCCCAGGAGCATAGGAGCCCAAGAGCCCAGGAGCCCAAGAGCCCAGAAGCCCAGGAGCCCAGGAGCCCAGGAGCCCAGCAGCCCAAGAGCACAGGAGCACAGGAGCCCAGCAGTCTAGGAGCCCAGGAGCCCAGGATTGCAGGAGCCCAAGAGCTCACCAGGAGCTCAGCAGCCCAGGAGCCCTGGAGCCCAGGAGCCCAGTAGCCCAGGAGCCCAAGGGCCCAGGAGCCCAGGAGCCCAGCAGCCCAGGAGCCCAGGAGCCCAGCAGCCTAGTAGCCCATGAGCCCAGCAGCCTAGTAGCCCAGGAGCCCAGGAACCCACCCGAAGCCCAGGAGCCTGGGACCACGGGAGCTCACCCAAAGGCCATGAGTCCAGGAGCCCCTAGGAACCCAGAAATTCCAGAGTCCAGGAGCCCAGGGGGAGACCAGAAGCCCAGGAGCACAGGATCCCAGGACCCCAGGAGTCCACCAGGAGCCCACCAGTTGCCCAGGTACCCAGGAGCCCAAGAGCCTACTAGGAGCCTGCTAGGAGCCCGCTAGGAGCCCACCTAGAGCCCAGCAGCCCAGTCGCCCAGGAGTCCAGGAGCCCAGGAGTGCAGGCAACATAAGGTCAGATTCTTTGCACAAAAAATTTTGAATCTGAAGGTTCTTTTTTGGTTGCTACCTTTGGGGAAAACAGCTATGGCCTTCTTGTGTGCTGCATCTGTGTAACGCCTTTGCAAAACATGAGCAAGGAGCAGCACACACTAGAAAGTAGAAGAGCAGGCCCAGGCCTGAGAGTGGAGCGTCAGTAACTAATGTGCACAGAGGGCACGCAGTGACCTGATGTGAGCACTATGGTTCCTCTGGTTCTCCTGCTGACTGAAGAGTTAGCTTGAGAGATGACAGAACTGGCGTATGTTCCTCAGGACAACCTTGCCTTTCCTGCCATGCCCAAGAGGATTATAGTACTTCTACACTTTAGGGGCATACAAATACCCTAAGGTATCCTCAACACAAGGGCCAGTGCTACACCCTTGTGGCCAGGCTCTGCAGCTCCTGCAATAGGGATGACAATTTTGGGATCCCTTGCTAATAAACTTGCTCTTTCCCCCATGAATACTAGTGAGATCCTCCAAGAAAGAAAGCACAAGGGCCACTCAGATCCTGGACAGACTGGGAGAAGTATTCAGACACCTTGTTTCAAAGTAACACTTGTTTGTGATACACAGTGATCACATCCATGGTGGGGAGTGGTATGTGCAGGTGACACTGCGTAATACTTTGACATCCCCTGCTCCTCCTCCCTATTTCTTGGACACCTTCACACTTGCAAAAGATCCTGTTTTCTATCATCTCTTTTATCTCACTCTTTAACACATTTATACTCTGCGTGTCTTCTTAGAAGTGTCTATTCATGTTAGTTGCCCATGTTTTGATTTGGTCTTTTCGTCTGGGAGACCCGATGTCTTTGATTTTCATAGACATTTTAGACATGTATTAGTCCTCTATTCAAAGTGTAGTTTGTTCTGCAGGTTGCCTCACCACTCTCAGGGTAGTTTTCTTGGCTATTAAGAAGCTTTTCAGTTTGATGTCATTCCACTCGTTTACCATTATTTCTTATATAATTGGGTTCTATTCAGAAAGTCCTTGCCTACCACCAGGACTTCAACCATTACATATTTTATCTTCCAGCATGTGAAGTGATTCTGTCTTAACTCTCACGCCCTTGTCGTATTTTAACGTAATTTAGTACATGATGAGATATACAGCCGAAGGTTCAATCTTCTGCATGTGGGCCGCCAGTTTTCCTAGCAACATTTGCTACTGAGGGTCTTTCTGCCAGCAAGGTTTTGGCTCCTTTATCAAACCAGATGAATGTGTCTTTTTTTTTTTTCTTTTCTTTCCTTTGTTTTTCCTTTTCTTCTCTTGAAATACAGTCTTGCTCTGCAGTTCACCCTGGTCTTGAACTCAGTATATATCCCAGGCTGGCCTCAAAGTTGAGGTCATTCTCCTCCCTCCATTTCTCAAGTGCTGAGATTACAAAAGTGCACCACCACGCCCGGCCCCTAAGGGATTGTTTCTACAGCTTCTATTCTCTTCCACTGATGCACCAATCTGTTCTAGTATCACCACCACGACTCTCCTTTATCATGGTCACTTTGGGATATAACTTGAAATCTGGCACCATGAGGCCTCCTGCTGTTCTCCTGGCCCACGATTGCTTTTTCCATTCTGGCTCTCTTCTCATTCCACATGAATTTGAGGATTGTTTTCTCTAGTTCTGTGAGGAATCCCATTGGCATTTGGCTTGGGGTTGCATTCAATCCACAATCAATACAGCTCAGGTAAAGTATGAGGTCCTCCTCTGTTTCCTTGCCCTATTCGGAAAACCTTACACGGAAAGGCTTGGGAGATGAGACCTGCATGGCACTGAGGTGACCTCTCTTTCCCAGGACCCCACTGTGGCTGCAGCTCTGCTTTCAGCACACTGCTCATTTCCTCCCTTCCCCAAACTCACGTGAGAGAGAAGACATAGTCCAGCTTCCCTCAGCTCCTAAAAGCTCCTGTCCCCACTCCTTTCTTCTTCGAGGCCAAGGCTGTCAACACCACCATCTACCTGTTCCTGACTTTTCCTCTTCCATTCCCTGTCTCCCACTCAGGTCAACAGCTGGGCCACCTTCTCCAGCCCCCTTGGGCTCTATTCCTCATCTCAGGGATCTCTGCCACCCCTGTAGTCCCCTCCAGGTCTGCTGCCACATCCACAGGCAGCCGCCCATGGCTCTCAGGCCTCTGTGACTTGGAGCAGTGCAGATCCTCACACTGGCCCTCCCCACTTTTTCCTGCTGCTGAGCCCGCCTGGCCTCACTTCCCTGCTCAGTGCAGCAGTGGTTTACAACCTTTGCTAAACTTTAGAGTCACCCAGAGCTTCTGCTGCTTAGGATGGTTGTGCCATTCCATTTGCCTGGACACTCGTGATCTTCTAGGGGGATGCTATGTGCAGCCTAGATGGGGCAACTCAATGACCCAAGCCACACCACTGCGTGACTTCCCCTGGGAACCTTCCCTCCCATTGTTTTCCTGCCCACTGCACACCCACAGGCCCTGCCTGGAGCGACCAGCCATCTTGCAGGAAGAAGCTTCCCAGCTGCAAACACTCGGTGTGCACAAGGTTACAGAACATGGACCTTGCAGGAGCTACAGAATACTGTGTACTGAGGCAAAGTGGGGTGGGGGCTTGAGTCAAGTGCGAAACTGAAGTTCTCAGTGGAATCAGGGTTGTGGAGAATTGGTCTGGTTGGAAGGTTAATTCCTGGGCCAGTGGGGAATGGAGGAGGCAACAAGTAGGTGTCATGGCCAAGGGGCCCCCACTAATGAGAGAAGTCAGGCAGGGACAGGTAGGTGAACAGTGAGGTCTTTTTCAGGGGTTGCTTTTTTCCTGACTGGAGACTGGGAAACTGGGGAATGTAAAGATATGCTTTTGTGGTAGTAGAGATTGAAACCAGGGCCGTCACCCTTACCTACTCACTTATCTCCATATCCCTATCCTGTAAGGTGTCTTCCTCTTGTGTGAAAGAGAAGTGGGGGAGAAGTAAAGAAATCCTCCATGGTCCAGCACAGGATGGTTTCCAAAGAGAAGCAAGGGCCCTCAGGGGAGGGAGCTGGGAATGGGGTTTTTATCAGGGTGGACTAGATGTAGAGTTTCTGTGGGCAGTATGGTGTTGCGATAGGTACTGAAGGCCTGATATTGTCATGGGAAACAAAAGTGGAAGTTTTAGGTTAACGAGGGGGAGGAAGACAGAAGTCAGTCTAGGAGCAGCACATCCCTGCTCCTAGGGATGATGTTTTGTTGTACTGTGTTTTTGTATTTTTAGGGAAGTGTCACAGAATGTTCACTACTACATTGGACTTATAGTCATCCGCCTGTTTCCAGCCTCCCAAGAGCTAGGATTATAGGTGCGTGCCACCATGCCCAGTCTCAATTGCTATCTCAGTTTGCCCCTTGGGTGGAGCAGGCATGGAGGCCTGTGGATTGAATCCCTGGCCCTTGCACCTGCTTGCCTCCACTGAGATACTTGGCCAGCCCTTCCTCACTGGTTTGGGATTCCCACACCATACTGACTCACAAATATCATGACCTGGTCAACTGCTGCATGGGTGCAGACCCATCATTCCTGTCTTTTTGTTAATGGGTGATGACTCTCTCCAGCTACTTGATGTTGATGGGGTTTTTCATGGAAAGGCCTGGGGTAGCTGTCAGGGTGATGAGTCAGGCCCATATGGAAGCTGGTGTCAGGAATCTCAGCCAGAACGAGAAACTCATTGGTGGGGAAACTTGTATCGTAGACTGGAGAAATCTTAAAAAAGTTTTAAAAGACAAGGTACTATGAGCAAAAAGAGAATGATCATAGTAAGAGGATCTAGACAGGCATGATAAGAGTCCATTATCCCCAAGTAGGCCTTTCACAGCTTGCAGAAGGAAGAATGGATAGGAGTGACAGGGTAGAAATGTTAGGAGGCTTTATACAGAGGTTGAACCCAAGAAACAAAGTTAGGAATCCAAAGGTGAAAGATGTGAGCTAGACCAAAGAAACAACTTGTTTTTGGCAGTAGGCACTTGAAGGTCACAGAGTGGTGCTTTGGGATTGGCAGTGAATAACAGGTAGTGGGAGTGAGGGCAAGTCCCGACATTGGACCTTTAGTGAAGCTTTTGGAACTTTGGCAGTCGAAGCCCTATATCCATGACCAAAGAGAAAGCAGAGAAGGGTAGCTGTGTGTTGTGTGATTAACACACAGGAGATGGAACAGAGAAAGAAGATCATTTACTTATTGGAGAGTGCTAGGGTTGAGATTGAGGGTTCCCAGGTCAGGAACTGGAGCCTGGTTAAAGAAGCTAGGACTATCCTGAATCCCTGATGCAGGACCTGTTACTGGAAGTGTCCTGGTTTGTCCACTTGAAGGTGAAGAGGTCCTGACAATCAGGGTGTATGGGGGTCATGAAGAAAGCATCTTTGAGATCCAGGATTGTAAAGTGAGTAGTGGAGGGGTTCTGTGAGAAAGCATGATGTATGGATTTGGCTCCACTGGGTGGATTGTTGTAATTCATTGTTGATAACTCTGAGACCTTGGAAGAAATGGTAGGAGCATTCAGGTTTGAGTACAGGAAGCATAGGGTATTGTAAGCTGATGGGCAGTTAAAAAATAAACAAACATTGGCTAAAAGACATTGGATAATGGGTTTAACTCCCCATTGATATCTGGGGGCTATTGGCTATTGAGGAATGCAGGGAAACACAGAGGGATCCCTGAGGGGAAATAGTACAAGGGTAGCTTTGATGGCAGGAGTGGGCCTAGAAGTGCCCCAAACTATGGCATTGAGAAAGGCAGTAGGAAGAGGAAGAGAAAGACTGGAAGCATGCAGAGATTGTGTTTGCAGGATGAGTGCTGTGGAAGAGAGGAGGTGAAAGAGATGTGGAGTGTTTGGAGGAGATCCAAGTCCAGGGGGGATCTGGCAGAAGTTGGGATGATGAGAAAAGTGTAGGGAGTCAGCAGAGGAGGGGTCCTGTCTGGGGAGGTTGTCCAGGTTGGCCATGAACTCCCCCAATGAGATCTGTAGCTTGAGTGCAGCAACCTGAAAACTCAGGAAGAACAGTAAAGCTAGAAAGCTAAGGGTTTTGGGACCAGGGAGATATCTCAGTAGAATAAGTGCTTGCCTGGCAAGCGCAGGGTCCTGAGTTCAATCCTTGGTACCACAAAAAAA
>NW_004524904.1:13891-23012 GCF_000260255.1 Octodon degus
AGGAGCTTAATTTCCCCAAGTTCTTTAAGAAGTACAGTTAATCTGCTTACATGAAAGTGTTACCATGTAGGAAACAGTGTCTTACAGCCTTCATGTCTTGAAGATGATTAGACTCTCAGCACGGAAGGCAAAATGCCATGAAGACGAGGTAGTTTTTGAACCAGCTCTTTCGGAAACACTATTCAGAGAACACAGAATTATTTTAGAGTCCCAAGTTACATCACAACCAGCTTCACTGTATACCCAGGAGACAAGCACAGCCAAGGAGACCCAGTGCCCAGAGACACTTGTAAGCAAGACATTCTTATACTAGAGACAGGGCTTGGGGCCTTATTGGAAAGCTTGCTAAGGCCGGCTGCAGAGTAGGTTGCTTTTCTTTTCATTCATAAATTGCTAGTATTTTAGAAAGCCCTCTGCAGCTGTTAATCGTGCATGATGGTGTCTGGAGGGAGCATGTGCCCCATGGCACCTCCAGCACACTCCAAATCAAATAGCCTCACTCAGTCCCCTGTTGCACTAAGATACCTCTAGCAATATGGCTTTATCCAGAGAGGTTAGAGACAAGGCAGCTGAGAAAGACTGCAGAGCAATGGAGGCTGTCCTAAGGTTAAAGCCCTACAAGAACCCTGGAAACTAGCCTGGGGTGAGTACCTTTAGACTGAGCTCCTAAGAGACTGGTGTTCTCTTACTGACCCACAGAGACAAGGAATCTAGATTTTTTAATTTTTCTAAATTCAAAAACACTTGGTTTCTTTTTTTCTTCAAGCATAACTAAGGCTAGATTTTATTATTTCACTTAGAATCAGGAATAATTCTGTGTGCTACCAAAAGTCCCTACCTTTTAGGGCCTTGTATCTCACTCAGCTATGTTACAATGGACATAATTTTCTTCTTATGTCTATCAGCCTCTAATTCTGGGCTAACATATCTGCCTCTCTGGTTCCTTTATGTGTAAACCAACTTAAAAGGATATCACAGGGCAATCGAAGGAAAGACATAGCTTTAAAAGTTTATTAGGATTCTTTGAGTGTAGACGCCCTTCCTTGAATCCTTTTCTCCCAATTTAGACTCAATCAACCTTTCCCTCCAGGTAAAAGTGGTTTTTCTTCTGACTTGTCTGAAATGAATTAGCTGTAGGATCGAGGACTGTCAGCAATTTCTCCCTTCATGTGGATGGAAATGATCCTTCCTTCATATACACAACAGCCCCAGGGATCCTACTAAATATAAAATAAGAAAACTGTATTCCAGAATTTGTTTTAACATCCTAAAATCACACCATTATTGCTGGTTCCTTTTTGTCTCTAGCAGTTTAGAGCCAGTTTAGGCCGTGAGATCGGAGGTGCTCCTTGAAAAGTCTTAGAATGCTACCACGTCTCAGCCCAGGCTCTGTGCCTTCGACTCGAGCCCACCTTCTCCTTGGCCATGAGTGTTAGCCAGTCCTAGTGATGCTCCTACAGAGGACTCTTTCCTCCCCTCCCACCACCTCCAGTTCAGGTCTCTGTCCCCATCTGAGTAACCAGGAGGCCAAGCTCTCTGATCTCATGCCTGCTTTCTGAACCAAACTGATTCTCCCACAACATCCCTTGGAGCCAATTATATATCTTAAATTCCTGACGATCCTCAAATACCCATGGAATCACTTTAATGCCCTGGACTACAAGTTAAGGCATTTAATAGATTGAACCCACCATTCCTTTGCATCCCTCCCTCCCACATGCAATCCCGGTCTCATTTAGCAAGACAATTTACCTGCATTCTGGGATACAGTTTGGGAGCTCAGGCCTCCCTTGTTATTCATTCTTCCCTTTGTGCTTAGCATACCCTCCTTTGGGGGCCAACAGTAGGAGGCAGTGTAGTACAGTGGTTATGAGCTCCAGCACAGATGCCTGACAGGTCTGCTTATGTCCTGGCTCCTCCACATCCTCCCAGGCTTCTGACCTTGGGCAACATGTATTCCAATTCTGTGTCCCACAAAGGCCCTCAATAAAGCAAAAGAAAAATCTAGTTTATATTACACTTCACATCCATTTATGATAGGCTTATCAACTCAGAGAGCTTTAATTGCTCTTTGTTAATTAATGTTTCACTGTAAAATATGAACCAGGCCTCAAAGCAAAATTCTAAGCTTTTCTCTCTCTGTGGTCCCAACATATTTTCTGTTCTCTGATAAAACCATCAGCAGGAACTTCATCAGCAATTAACAACCTTCTGCTTATGTTCAGAGATAATTCCTCTGTTATGTTCACTGTGCACAAAGCTAATCTAATCTCCCTCCTCCTCTTCTTCCTATTCCTACTCCTCCTTCTCCTCCTAAGAACAATGACCCAGTTTTCAGATTAGCCAAAGCAGGTCAGCAGGACAGGTGACTCCACTATGGGAGGGAGACAGAGCAGCACTTCTGAGGTTCGGAAAGCTGGTATTAGGGCCCCCAAAGGGAAGTTCAGTCAAAGGCCAGGAGTCTGTCAGCCAATCAGGAATGAAGATTTGTTTCTTTTCCTCACTTTCAAACAAACATGAAAATAATAAAACAGGTAAGCGCTAAACTCCCCTCTGTAGCACAGAGAGTAACAACTTAACGCTCCTCTCCCAGTTCCTCTGGATTCCTTCCTTACTGAACTTGGGGGGAACCTTCCTGCTTGCATCAGTCACAGCACCCAGAAACAAGTTTACATCAAAGTCAGCCTCTGTCCTGTCTCAGAGCCTGGAGACCAGTGACTCCCCTCTCAGTGGCCGCCTCCTTACACTGGATTCTCCCCTCCCTTTCTCTCCCCTACTCCTTTACACTTCCCCAACACTTGTAAATATCTGTCCTATATTTCTTGAGTGATTCTCTCTTTAAAATATATGTGGAACTTTTTTTATAAAAACCCCTGAACCTTGCCCCTGATCCAGGATCCAGCTCGGTGTACTTTGCTGTTGTGGTTGCTTGTTTTAATTTTGCTTAGTGATCCCAGGCTGAGGAACTGACCCCTGGATTCTCCGGATGCTCCACTTGCTTCTCGGAGTTGATCCGCCCTCCCGCACCCTTGCAACACCAGAGAAGCAAGGACCGTCAGGCTCACAGCCACACTGCCTCTGCCAGATCCTGCCTGTCCCATCCTCGTGCAAAGGCAAAAAGTATCCTTTGCTGCAGATACCTTATTCACATGCCCCATGGGCCCTTTCCTGCCGCCACCACACCACCTCCCTAAAGGACTTCTGTGAACTTCAAGATGGAAATAAGACCTTACCTCCTCCTAGCAGGCTGCCCTGGCTGGCTGAGCAATTAGGCATGACTCTCTTCTAACTTACACTCTGTGGATGCCTCTGACAGTCTGTCTCTCGGTACTTAATAATCCATTATTCCTATATCCGGAGACCTCAATAAATTGTGAGCTCTTGAAAGAAGAGTTATATGTTCTTCATTTCAGGAACTGCACAAGCCTAATGTAGGCCTGCCCTGCATATGGCTGGCATTCAGTAACACACCAGTGAGGGAGAGAAGGCAGGGAGAGAAGCTAGTGAAGGTAATCTGATGAGAAGTATTTACTGTCATCCTCCAGTCTTCCAAGGATAGAATGTTTTACTAAGCCTGTATTTGGAACTATAATAAAAGGAAATAGCAGACAATGTAAAACCCCAAAACAACTCGCCATTTTATAGAAAAAAATAAATTTCCAAAAGATACATGTTTAAAAAGTATGTTCTCTTTAATGTTTTAAGAATAATTTTATTGAGAAATGACAATGAGACAGTTTCAAAACCAATTACTAGCACAGTTTCAATAATTAATACATTGCACATTGTTGTCTTAGTGCTTATTCATTGTATAAGATGCAGACATGATATCCTATCCACAGACACTATTACAACAAATCTCTCTATTCATTGAATTAAGAGAATGCAGCTGTATATCTATCCTAACTATTTTGAATACACAGACACCAAATGGTCATTCATTTGTATCCCCTTTTTTGTTTAATTTTGTCAGAGATGGGTATTCCATTGTCATTGAAATATTGTAGGTGCATGAATTTAGCAAAATATTCCAATATAGTCCTGTAGTCCATAATAGTAGTTATCCGTGGTACTGGCAATGTCAGAAGTTGTTCACTTGAGCCTTCTACAGCTCAGCATATTAATATGGCTTTAGTGTTTATACTTCATGTTTATACTTTTCTGCTGGATGGTTAAGACCAAGATAAAGCAAGATCTATATAACGAAAAGTGTAACCTTTGTATCTGCCAAGGTCAGTCAAATCCTCTCAGGATTTATCCTGAAACCTTGTACTGAAGTTTGTAGATCCTTTGTCACTGTCAGCCATCTGGATGAGTCACGGCCATTGCCTGGCCAGTTTGTTGTCTGTGAAAGCCTGAGAGAATGTTTTCTCTCCATGTGACTCTCCCCTTAGGCACACTTTACATCATCAATCACTTTCCTCTGTGGCCCCATAATCTCCTTAATCAGAAAACTTGGGACACAACTGAGTTACATGATGTTACAGTACAGGTTCTCCTATGTCCTGAGTCTTCACTGACCTTGAAAGACTAGGGCCAAAGTGTTGGCTGTCCTTGCAGTCCTTCTTTTTCTCTAATTTTTGGTCTGCAAACTTAGGTTGTTAACCCTCCAGAAGAGAAGCTTATTATTATTACCCTACAACATAGGCAGTGGGGCTTAACTTCACTATCTGTCTGAATATCAAATATCTTAGGAATAACATGGAACAGGTATTTTCCTTCAAGTATTAATATGTTAAACCTTAAGTCCCTACAGAATATGAGGAAAAAAAAATAAAAAATAGAAATAGTTTAAAAATAGGAATGAACAGTTACATATTTTACACAGAAATTTAGAAATCTAATCATATACAGCATTGTAGCAGGATAGTCCTGGGACATCTTTTTTTTTCCTGTCTCTTGTTTTCAATAAAAAGCATTTTCAAAATATATTTCTAGTCATCTCCTTCATTTTAGCCCAGAAAGACCCACTGAAAGATAGTAAATCTCTGGTAAGGCCAAATTTGTAGTTATTTGTTATAACAGAGAGAGAGAGAGAAAGAGAGAGAGAGAGAGAGAGAGAGAGAGAGAGAGAGAAACTGATACAATGGCCATAAATATGTTCCCAGCATACACTCAGACCTGCTAGGGAATGCTTTCTGTTTTAAATTCCTGTCACCTGCACTAGTTATATTAATGTGAAATAATAATTGATTGTCTTGATGACCTTGACCCATTATAAGATCCTGAATCATCCATAAAAACATAAGCTGTTGGTCATCCAGTACTTAACTCAGTCTCGAACGGGTGATACTATTTGATCCACGTACCAGACAGAGTGCACTGTGGCAAAGAAGCAATGTGTGGAAGGTGCATGCAGGGCCCCTGACTTTATACTATAGCTTACATCTGAATAGGTTAGAGTCCAAAACTTTTGCGTTTGCTACACTGGCCATTAGTCTTTTCTATCTGTTGTGTTTCCTACTAAGGTTAGGAGCAGGAGAGAAGTCTTTGATGTTTTCATCAAAGCAGCAATGAATCCAAAATAACTGGACAAGTAATACTTGTTGAGTTAGCAATTTTATGGGCCTCTCTTTTAAAACATTTCCTAATATGTTTGTTATATATATAATAAATGTGATCTTGCTACGTACGCTTACACGTATCTTGATTCTTCTTAGTGTCCCTTTCCCTTCACTCCCTCCCATCTCCCTGGTCCCCAGGTCACTTTCCCATATCCATGAAGTCTGGCTCCCTGTTTCATATCATCTTCTATTTTGCTCTCCAAAATATTTATAATATAGTTGTCTCACATAAACTATGCAATATTTAACTTTGTGTGTCTTATTTATTTCACTTAGCACTATGGACTCAAGGGGCATCCACCTTCCTGTATATAACTCAAACTTGTCCCTCTTTATGACTTCAAAATGTCTAGAGAAAGATGAAGGAAGGAAAAGAAAGACCAGCATACCAGTAGTGAACTCATACATTTTAAATTATCCACTGAATGTTAAAAGACAATCTGGGTTAGTCCAAAGTTAGCCGGAAATGATATAGAATTGATATTTCTCATTTTCTGAACTTTTGTCTCAATTAGTATTTTAGCATACTAACTGTGCAAGCTAAATTGTGGTGGATTGACAACTGGTAGTCCACTTGTAACACCCAACTGAAGTGAATCAGTGTGGTGCTGGACGTGGAAGGCCCACCTGAGCATTGTTGAACAAATTAAAAGAACCGGAGAAGAACAAGAGGTGCTCTTAGGAAACTACTGCCTCTTCTGGGGTTGTAGGTTCTCCGGGAGGAGCTTGTCATGCTGGGTTTCCTAATATGAACTCAGCAGCTCTCATTATCATTGAAGGAGCTCTGCCTTGTCACTGAGAATGGCTGTGGTTTGCTCTGGTCCTTACTTTGAGCATCGCTTCCTGGCTCCAGAAAGGAAGAGGGTGCACACTGTTCAATGTCCTGGAGAAACTTGTTGCACTGGCTTTTCTGATAAGGAACTCTGTTCTTGAGACCTCATTGTCGCTGAGGATGGCTGGGATACTTTACAAGGAAGCTCTGATCTTTACTCTGTGTTATAGTTTGTGTCTAGTTGTCCTCTCAAAGTCTCACGCAGTCATGGGGCAGACTTTTAAAGTTTATGATTAACTCATGATCTACTGGGATTATGGGCATGAGTGTTACTGGGATTATGGGTATACATATTCCTGGGATTATGGGTGTGAGTACTACACCCAGCTGGGGTGGATAACCTGAGTGCAACTTAAGGGAAACAGACTTGCTGTATGTAGCCATTGTTGCCGCCACTCCCTTTGCGCTCTGCTCTTAGTCCCCTCCTTGAAAAGTTGCTCTCTGCCATGTGCTGCTCTGCCATGGAGCCAGCTGAGTGTGGACTGAAACCTCCAGTAACTGTGGGCACCTTGCCTTCCTTCATTATGAGTGTCCAGTATTTGTCCCAGTAACAAGAGGAGGGTAACCGAGACACTTTGAATGTCACTTACCAGCTCCAGTGCAGATCCCTCAGGCTGCTGGCATAGATCCTTCATCCCACTGGCACAGATTTTCTAGCTTCCACTACAGACCTTTGGGCCTTCCCAGTGCAGATCCTTGAAATACACATGCATGAGACATTGTTGTGGGCTCTTAAGTCTTTAGCTAGACTCATGCAGGACGTTGACATGAGATTCAGGCCTTCAGCTAAATTCTTTAGGTCTTACTATTAGGACAGATTTCCTGCACTCTTTGTATTTCACTCTTTTGATGACTATTATTTAAAAAAAATCTGTCCGGGGAGATGTCTCAGTAGAATAAGCACTTGCCTGTCAAGCTCAAGGGCCTGAGTTCAATCCCTGGTTCTGAAAAAAAAAAATCTTACAAATTATGTGTCCTGTATTCTTTCCCTTGCACATCCTGCCTACAACACCATTTATTGCTTGGGGCTTCAAAAGCTCTATTTTAGCCACTGTGATATATTTCTTCTCCTTGCCCTTCCATAGAAACCGACTAAGAGCCAAGAGACCCCAGAAAGTTGGAGCACAAATTTAAGCTTCTTTACTGACCAGCTACTTAAAAAAACACCTTTTAAGTGTGGGGCAATAATAAGCTTCCTAATGTTTCAAGAAGGCATTAAGCAGAATGACTTACCAGGCCAGTGGGAACTAGCAAATAACAATCCATTCCATGGGACAGAGCCACTCACGACCAGTCTGTGATAAGAATCCAGAGAGGGCTGAGGTAGACTTGGCTGCCTTGTCTTTGCCTCCCCAGTCAAGCAGGTCATTCCTCGTGGGAAGGCGTAAGTGAGGGCAGGAAGGGGCCATGAAGGTAACTCTCAGGAAAACTCTTAGATGAGGGAAAGGAGAGGAAAAAGGAGTCAAATTTCTCCACCTGATAATTACTTCTAAATGACAGCAAATAAAGCTATGCTATAATCAAGCCAACTAAATAATTACATCTACAGAATGTTGGAAGCAAAATTGGCAACAGCTCACTAAAGAACTGTCACTCCCAAAGCATGGTGGAAACAGCAGCCTCTGTCCTCCTGTGATGAGACGCAGGCTGCGTCATGTTACTGTGTAGCTGTCCTGTGGGGACACCCGCAAGTGCTAACTCTGTCCCTGAAACTAGAGCCAGTTCGAAGTTACTCCCATAACAACATTATCTTTGCTTCATTTCAATCTTCTTGGGAGAAATGGGGGAGGAACCGCAGGGAGCATTCCAGAAGTCACACATAGCTCATTCTGCCTAGTCTGTAAAGAGCTCACAGTGACAGACATTAACAATGGCAGTCGTACTTGTGACAACTGTGGATAACTGACATGCTCACGAGTGGTTTCTCTGAAAGTTACTTCTTCTAACTCAAATTTGATTGAAAAAGTAAATGAATTCTTTAAGTAGTATATTAGCATGACCCGTAGGCAAGAACAATCCTGCAAGGAGCTTTCGGGTTAATGCCAGAACTAGCATAAAGTAAAAGCAGACCATGTGGTAGAGCTCATGAAGTATGCAAGACAAGGCAGATGTGGTGGTGTGTGCTTGTGATCGCAGCATTTTGGAAAGTGCACAGGAAAACTGCAAGTGTGAGCCCAACCTGGGCAACTTTGAAAAACTCTGTCTCAAAAATAAATAAATAAATAAATGAATGAATAAATAAATTAATGACTGGGGAATATAGCTCAGGAGAAAGGTATGACCAGTATCACCAAATGCAAAACAAAGAAATTTGTAAGAATGGTATCATTTAAAAGGTTAATCAGGAGCTTCTTGCTACCCTGCGCTGGCGGGACCTGTCCCAGCCAAGGTGCAGCGTGGGCCAGTCCCTCTCCCACCCCCTCGGGCCACCCCCCACCACTCCGCCTTACCTCCCCCACCCTCCAGCCCAGTAGGAATTTCTGCCGACTTCCGGGAACCCCCAGACCCAGTCCTAGCCAAGGTCCGGTGAGTGTGTAGAGAGCTTCCTGCTGCACTGCACCGGCAGGACCAGTCCCAGCCCTGGCGCAGCATGGGCTGGACCCTCTCCCACCCTCTCGGGCCACCCCCCAACACTCTGCCGTACCTTCCCCACCCCTCCTTCCAAGTAGGAATTTCTGCTGACTTCCGGGAACACCCAGACCCAGTCCTAGCCCAGGTCCGCAGC
>NW_004524904.1:29749-42842 GCF_000260255.1 Octodon degus
GATTTGATTTGAAACTGTCTCATTGCTATCTGTTTATCAATGAAACTTTGAAAAAGAAAAGGTTAATCAGTACAGCCTATAGATAATAATATAAACAACAAAGAGGCTTTTTGTTTTCTTTTTACATTTAACATTCATTTTATTATGTCTTTTTCAAGAGAGTTTTCTTCAGTCCATGAAGACCCAGCCCCCCTCCCATGGGCTTTGGTGGAGGCCGTGGGGCAGCACCTGCGGGTCCAAATCGGGGTGGAGGTGTTCGGTCCTCACAGGCTTCACCAGATCGATTTCTGACCACTTTGCTGTGAATGGCACAACTCACACAGTAACACAGCTTCACATAGAGCTTGGGAAGCTCATAACCCTCGAAGACACTCGCTTCAGAAATGTCCCTGATGGTGACAGCCTCCACTATGTTCTGAATGACCGACTTCTTAATGGCCTTATGCTTGGGTATGCAACAGGTGCAGTTCATGCAGCGAATAGGCTGCACATAACCGCGGCCCTTTTTGGCATGACCATTGTTCTTTCTTTTTTTCATCATCTTGGAAAGGAGAACCCAACAGTTGAGTTTTTGTTTCATTTTTTGGGTGTATGTATTACTTCTGAGGAGTTAGCTCAGGAAAAATTTAGACTGAGCTTAAAAAATGAAGGTCGCAGATCTCAAAAACCTATTAGCTATATGTAATTTGTTCTTATTAGAAAACAGAGATTTTAAAAGGCTTGCTTAATCATTCATTTGCTTATAAATTAATTTATGTGTTTTTATAAACACAATGACCTCCATAAAAGGCTTACGACCAGATTTCCTCTGCTTTTCTTACTCCAGTCTCCCAATTTGATAAGGATTTGCTCAGGTCTAGGAATGTTGCCTAGAATGTTTCCAAATTGCTAAGAAACAAAGTAGGAAAAGAAGTTGCCATCTTCTGCCTGAAGTTGCTCAGTCCTGCCACACTCTGGGTACCTTCATAGGAAGTTTTAGGTTGGCTGAGAACAAGATTTGCCCTTAACAACCCAGCAGTGCTAGGGTTGCTAGGTGATTGTGACATAGGGAAAGCCACCACCAGAGAGAAGCCCCAGCAGTCTGTGACATAACACTATAAATAGGAGACCTCCCCCCACATGCCTAAGCACCTCCTCACCATTCATAATGGATCAAGGGGATAACATCCACCACTCCCACCATGGTCAAATCCATGTTAAGCGGTACTTCAGAAGACATCCAGCACCAATCTCCAGAAAGAAGTCATGTGTCAGCACCAGTTCTGGCCACAGAAATTACTCCCTCTATGTCAACAGGGTCCTAAAGGAAGTTGTTCCCTGGAGGACCATATCATCGTGCACCGTGGACATCATGAGCACCCTCATCAATGACATCTTTGAGCACACTGCCGTGGAAGCCCACCAACGGATGCATTCCAGAAACCGCTGTACCCTCACCCCAGAGAACATACAGAAGGCAGTGAATTTTCTGTTGCCTGGGAAACTTGCTAAGTATGCAGTGGTTTTCGGAGTTGAAGCAGTCCACAGATATGTCCACTCTTAAATTCCACACACCATCGAATCTTGAGGAAAGTAAATCAAACATAACCCAAACAATTGCCTCAATATCGAATTCCCTTTTTTTTCTGTGACAGTAGGATTTCCTATTTTCCTTTCCCTCTTATCTCTAGAGATGAATATTCTTGCTATTATTTTAACTCTTTAACTAGATTCTTCTGACATTTGCCTGGGCTCCAATGAGAAATTGTTTTTCTTATGATGGGAAAGCCTGTTATATAAAATCAATGCCTATTGTATCTTAACGTTAATTATCTAAGAATCAATCCAGCTATTTTGTCAACCAGATTAGGCTAATTTTGAATTTAGAGAAAATTTTACTCAAATACTATACCAGTAATTTTCATTAAAATGTATTTTCTAGAGCAAACTACATTCAAACTGTTTTGTTTCTTAATGAGTATGTTTACATAACATGTTAACAACTTCCTTGTTTAAATTATTTCCTGCATTTCAACCAGTTCAGCTAATGTTCATGTACTGTATATTTTAAAGCTTTGGTCCACTGAACTTAATTGTTAATGACATCATAACACCATGAACTTACCACCCAATTTATGAACTTCTAAATCTTTCAAACTTTGCTAAAAAAAAACTTTTCCCAACCCCATCTTCCTGCCTATTATCCTGGGTTTTACTTCTTTCCCCCTCCATTGTTGTTCTATGTCCTTTTGCTACCTGGGTATGTGTCTGAAGATGTATACTTTGTATATGGAATTAATTTTGCCTATGTGACAACATTAATTTGCCTAGTGTATTACATGTACTCTTTCACATCTGCAGTTTTCTCTTCAATGTGGGTATGCAAATACTTCATGTTTCCAAGACCAGTGCCTGTGCTAGTGCCACAAAACAAGCATGCCTAAGCACCTCAGTCACTCCTTTGTGAATATGCCACAATTTATTGCCCATCCTCTGTTGGTAGAATTTGGAGGTGTTTCTGTTTTTGACTCTTATGAATGCTGCAGCTTTAATAATAATATTTTTGTTTTTGTTTGGTTTTTTAATGTATTTTCTATGGGGTCTCATTACACAGCTTGGACTCATAGTGATCCTCCTGTTTTCAGCTTCCCCAGTGCTGGAATTACAGGTGTGCATCACTACACTCCAGACTCTGACCAGCTCAGCCCACACTGGGGGCAGAGCAGGCACCAGATGTGGTGCCAGGGATGGAGCTGTGGTTCCTGCGCTTGCCTAAGCAGGCGCTTTAGTCCACTGAGGTATCTTGCCAGTCCCAATAATGAGTTATATAACCATAGCTAAAATATGTATTACTTGATGTATGCCCAGAGTGCTACATAATTAACTCTGTTAATCACCACAACCTCATGGATGATGAAAATGGGGCCTTTTTCTGATGTCACCCAGCTGCACAAGTGGAATCGCTAAGTTTTTATCAGGTTAACAGGCTTGGCTACAAGCAACCAGCTGTGTGCTGTGAACACGTGTGTAGATCTGGAGCACACCAGTTTCTCAAGGCAAACCCGCACAGTGAAATGCTGGCTCACAGCTAGCACACATTTAACTTTGCTAGGTGTTGTCACACTGTCTTCCAAAGTGCTTGTATCAATTTACTTTTGTAGTGGATGAAAGTAATTTAATTTTTCTGATTATAAGGAACACATAAATTTCTACAAGGGAGTGTGGCTTATTTTATACATATTTTTGGCTTGGAACTGAAGCTACACCAGGGGAAGACCTTCCCAGGGAAAGGCCTCTTTGATTCTCACGGAGGACCCTCTTTGTTTCTTCCAGGGTTGCTCAGTTCTAAATCTTCCTTGTAAGAGCTTTAGGAAATCAAAGGATTACAACTCGTGCCGCTTGAGTTAGACCTAGACAGAGGTTACTGGCTGCCCTCAAATTTAGCTCATCTTAATCAGATGCCCACATCTGGCTATGAGCTGTAGCCTTACAATCTACCTGAGATCAGCAAATTACAGCTTGTAAACCAAATATGGCTTGAGGGAAGGGAAGTAAAAAGGATTGAGATGAAATGTGTATGTGTACTACTCTCCACTGATAAAAGTATTATATACCACACATGTATTTATAGAAAGAAAAAAAAACTTTTTTGGACAACTCCACAAGATAAGAAAGGTTTTTAATGTTTTTTACAGTAATGTTTAAAGACAAACAGGGGAAACATTCAAAGTGCCTAATGTGGTCTACAAAGCCTAAAATGAAGATGAAGGAATTTTGTTAGTCCTGGTCAGACCACATTTGTGACAGTGATCCCATAAGGTTACAGTGGAGCTGGAAACACTTTTATCGCCTACTATTTTAATTTACCTTTTCTATGTTCAGTTCTATTTTGATGCACGGATATTTACCACTGTGTTACAGCCTGGCACGATGTTGGATACAGACCACAATGGGGAAGTTCATGGCCTTGAAACAATGGACTAAAGCAGATGGCTGAAGGGTATATGGACTGCGCTATCTGTGTTTGTGTGGCCACAGGCCATAATGTTTGCACAACAGCAGATCAGCTGATGGTGAAGTCACCTGACAACACCTTTCCCAGAACAAGGAGACAGCCTTTTTATCTGGCTGTTTACAGTAAAAGGTTGTCAACCTCTGTTTTTGCCCTGTGCTCTCCTTTTCGGGGCTTGTAACAGCCACCTTTACTAAGGCTTTGCCAGTTCAGCTTGGATCACAAGGAGAAAAAGTCCATAGTTGATTTTCAAATTATTAGAATAAGAAGGATAAGCACAAATATGATTCAATAATCAGAATAATGGCCAAATTACTTACACAACAAGTGTACAGTTCAGGGGCATTCAGCACATACATGTCACCCAACCACCATCACTGTCCATCAATAGAGCCCTTGCCCAACCCCACACTGCACCCATCAAGCAGTAGATGTGTTTTCTAGCTCCTGGAAAATACCATTCTGCTTTTAGTCTTTCTAAATTTGACTCCTCTAGGAACCTTATACAAGTGGAAGCACACAATATTTGTCTTTTCGTGACTGGCTTATGTCACTTAGCAAAATGTCTTGAGGACTCACCTATGTGGGAATTATGTATTGGCCTTTACTTCTATTTAAGGCTGAATGATAATTCCGTATTTTTATATACCATTTCGCTTAACCACTCACATACTGAGTGATACATAGCTTGTTTCCACCTTTTGGTTATTGTGAATAGTACTGGTATGAACATAATATACAAATGGCTACTTAAGCCTTGCTTTTCATACTTCGGGTTATATGCTAAAAAGCAGAGAATCATTATGGTTCTATTTTTTTAATGTATTTAGTACAGGATCTACAGGGTCTTACTAAGTAGCTCGGACTTGTAGTGATCCTCTTGTTTTCAGTCTCCCAAGAGCTGGATTTACAGGCATGAGCCACCACACCCAGACTCTGCATGCCCCAGGGGCAGGGTTAGCATGGAATGTGGAGCTGGGGATCAAACCCCAATCCCTGCGTCTGCCAAAGCAGGCACTATATTCCACTGAAATATCTGGCCAGCCCTTGATGATTCTGTTTTTAACTTTTGGGAGGGACTGCCCTCCTATTTTTGAAAGCAGCAATGCACAGGTGTTCCAGTTTCTCTGCATTCTTTACAACACTTACTTTAAAAAATAAATAATGTCATGCCATTGATGAATGGTATCTCTTTGGAGGTTTTGTATGGTTGTTGTTTAGTTCATTGATTGGTCTTTTTTAGACAGTATCTCTCTGTGTAGTTCAGACTGACCTTGAATTTTTTACATATCCCAGGCTGGCTTTGAATTTAAGGTCCTCCTGCCTCAGCCACTCAAGTACTGGAATTATAGCCATGTATCACCACCTCTGGCCCTTCTTGGAGATTTTGTTGTTGCTGTTTTAATGTATTTGTATTGGGTCTACAGGATCTCACTACACAGATTGGACTTGTGGTGATCTTCCTGTTTTTAGCCTCACAAGTGCTGGGATTACAGGCGTGCACCACCATGCCAGCCTCAGGTGCAGCCAGCCCTGGGGGTGGGGCCAGCATGGAACTCTAAGAATAGAACCCCAGTCCCTGTGGCTGCCTAAGCAGGCACATTTCTTTAACGATTACTGATGCTGAACACTCTTAACATGAAGTCACTGACCACTTCATATATTAACTTTTCAGAACAGTTTACTCAAGTCATTTGCCCATTCTATAAATCAAGTTGTTCGGTAAAGTCAAGGTAATCAAGTCTTTTGGTAAATTACAGTTGCTGTTGTTGTTATTCCCTTCTCAGATATATGATATACCAATGCTTTTCTCTCACTTCTTGAGTTGACTTTTTACTGTGTTGATAATGTTCTTTGAGAAATGAAAGTTTGTAATTTATGTTCTCCAGCTCCGTGTGCCCTTGGTGTTATATGCCACTATATTACGTCTTCATGAGACAATTATTTGCAATGTTAATGCCTTTTAAATATTTCTCACTCAATTTATAAAATCAACATAGCTTCTAAAAGTCAATGAATGGGCTGGAAGATAGCTTGGCAGTCTAAGTGCCTGCCTGACAAGCACAAGGACCTGGGTTCGATCCCCAGTACTACATGCCATGCCAGCCCTGGAACCCTGAGCATGCTATGAGGGCACTGAAACCAGGCGAGGTGGTACACTCCTGTAATCCCAGAGCTGGGGAGGCTGAGACAGGAGGATCACTATGAGTCCAAGCTAAGTAGCAAGACCTTGTACCAAATGAATAAATAAATAAATAAATATTTTTTAAAAACTCAGTGAGAGTTTCACACTACCTAACACCCTAAATTTGACTCTTCAGAAATGCATACATCTTACCAAATGAGCCATAGACCCCACTGGCCTTTGGCAAAAACAAAGCAGCCCAGACTGGTAGTCATCTTCTCATTCCCATTTACTTGCTCTTCTCAGAAACGGGATCTCAGGTTTCCTAGCATAACACAGAACCCCGCCCCCCTCCACACACACACCCAGGACAAGGACCAGAATGGGAAGTCTTCCCTTGAACTCTTTACATACATCCTTGTAGCCAAGTGTCTCATGATTAGGAAAGTATATGCAGCTTCCAGGAAGTATCCTTACTAGCAGCAGAGGGATCCACTCCACATCCTTGCGCTGGTTATACTGACCTAGGCTAGAGATGGAACATCTGTTGTAAAGTAGGAGTCAAAACCTGCATATAAGGATGGTATTGAACAGTAAGATGGAAAGAACTTGTGATAATGAACTGCCTTTCTGGCTCCATACTGCCTGGGTTTATATAAAAGAAATAAAATTTAACTTATTTAAGTCACGGTCATTTTGAGTTTCTATCATTCATACTCAGACCTAATTCTAATACAGACATGCAGAAGATTATTGCCATTTATACAATGCAGTTAGTCTCAAAATGATTATGTACTTATTAAATAAAAACATATTGGGCCAGGGAGATGGCTCAGAGGAATAAGCACTTCCCTGGCAAGTGCAAGGACCTGAGTTCAATCCCTGGTTCCAAAAAAAAAAAGAAAGAAAGAAAGAAAGAAAGAAAGAAAGAAAGAAAGAAAGAAAGAAAAAAAATTAATCCAGAAATCGAGGATGATGAATGTCTTTCTTATCTGCCAGATGATGTTTCTGTAAAATCAAATCTCATGTCATTATAGGCCTTTCTCAGGGATATGTAATGCAGATGGCAAGAGCTTGCTTGTTGTTAGCCTATTGGACACATTATGTAATTTCAAAACACAATTTATAACATAAAGATATATGCTATGCTGAAAGGAGACAAAGAATAAAATTTTCATTTCAGCCAAGTATATGAGCAATATATGGATTTGTGTTCATTTGAAACTAAAGGTACACAACAGCATAAGAGCTGCCCCACATCAGCAAGTAGGAGCAAGATTGGTTTTGTAACAAAAATTACTCAATACAATCCTAACAAACTAAGGTGTTTTGTTTGTTTGTTTGTTTTTGTTTTTGTTTTTGTTGTGTATTTTAGGAAAGGGTCTATAGGGTGTTCAGGGTCTCACTACTACTAGGTTGGATTCATAGTGATCTGCTTGTGTACAGCCTCCCAAGATCTGGGATTACAGGCACATGCCACCACGCCCAGTCTCAATTGGCATTTCAGCACATCCCAGTGGCAAGGCTAGCACGGCAGAACCCGGGGATTAAGCCCTTGGCCCCTGCACCTGCTTGCAGGATTTAATCCACTGAGCTATTTGGCCAGCCCTGGTAATATTTTTCTAAGCCTAGAAAACTTGCTTTGGAAATATATAATGCAATCTCCGTGCTGTCATTACTATATCATTTGAAGATGAGATAAGCACATTTAGCCTGTTCTGGTATGGACTAAATGTGTCAGGAAGTAATGGGGAATAGGGAGCCTTTCTTTTGTCTAATAACAGCTTATACAAGGTGTTCATACTTATGCATTCAGAGAAAATCCAACACTGTCTTTGCATTAGATGCTGAGAAAACAAAGATGAGCCTGTCCCTCTAAAAGCTTAGAATATTATGGAACAGCAAACTGAAAACAAGTTCTTAGTATTGAACTGACATGTACTAAGTGTTCACACTAAATTAAGCGTTATTGTAATTGCTGTATGTGTCTCTTCAATAGAAAGCCGAGGCAATCACCGGAGACAGGTTTGACCATTTTAGTCAGGACAATACATGCATTAAAAAAGCTAAGAAAATTGCCAGAGCTTGCGTACATTGTAATTCAAGAAAGATGATTTCAACCCACACACTCTGGCTTCAGAACCCACAGGTTAAGCCATAATGTGATACTGCGTCTCACAGGAGCAGAGTATCATAATGTGATACTGCATCTCACAGCATGGAACATGGGCAGGGCAAGTGACCCAGGCATCTTCAACTCAGGATGAGTAAAAAGCACATAAGGGAGAAGGCATATTTGCAAATAAATAACCAGATTAGTCTTAGAACCACAAAAATTAGATTTATAATTTCAAACTTAAAAAATAAATCTTGGACTTCGAAATTCTACTCCAGAATTCGTAAGGATCTTAGACGTGGCCACTCTTCCCTAACGAGAAAGAAGTGGATCAAACAGAAAAATCAGTAACTCTTCTTAGGTCTACTAAAGCAGTGAGATAAAATGGCAAATTGCTGCTCCCAAATTGGTGAGAAAGAAAAATAGGAGAGCCATAACTTACCAGAGTAGAAATTCATGAAGAAACCAGTGCTGCTAGAGCAAAGTGTGACTGGGAATTGACGAATCACTGGAAACTCGGGGTGTTGCAAATATGATTGATTAAACGCTCCAGGGAGGCACAGGCCTGGGTCAGGAAAGGTCAGGGAGGGGTGCACTTTTGTGAGTTCTATCTACCTCCAGAAATCTACTGGATTCATACAGGGAATAAAGTAGGGAGGGGGTGAGGAGCCTTTGTGCTTCCCAAAAAGGGAAGGGGGTGGGTGGGGCAGGAAGCCATCTTTCATAGGCCTAGGTAAAAACAAATCAATGTCTACCTTGCTGGGGTTAAGCTGGGAGAAACTGACTTGGGAAGAAAAAGGAAATATCAATCTCTAGGTGGATCTAGGCACCCTGTT
The DNA here is from genome assembly GCF_000260255.1 of Octodon degus. Taxonomy (NCBI): domain Eukaryota; kingdom Metazoa; phylum Chordata; class Mammalia; order Rodentia; family Octodontidae; genus Octodon; species Octodon degus. The sequence goes on from NW_004524904.1 coordinate 38,818, forward strand.
CCACTAAAGGTGGAAATATTGCATGCTAAATTCTCATTGCAGAGGCACAGGCTTACTAAAAGCCTGAGGCTGAATCATAGGGCTTTAGAATACTTCCACTCATCCCAGACCTCACCATCACAGAATCAAAAGTTGTTTGCAGAAGTTCTCTTTACCCTGTATCATCATGTCCTACCATCAAGAAAAAATTACAAGGCACACTAAAAAGCAAAAAAGTGCAGTTTATAAGCAACAAAGGAATGAAGAAAACCATATTCAAATATGGTGAGAATGTTAGAATTAAAGAAAATAGAGCTATGATTTATGTGCTAAGAGCTATAATGAACAAAATAGGCAGTGTGCAAGAATAGAACGGGCAACGTGAACAGAGAGATCAGAATTCTAATAAGCAAAAAGAAATGACTAACATAAAAAAGACTGTAACAAATAAGAAATGCTTTCTCTGGATGTATTTCATCCCCTGGAAATAGCTGAAAAGGAGCCTCTGTGCCTGAGAATATCTCAATAGAAGCTGCCAACACTAAAAGCTAAGAGAAAAAAGACTAGGGGAGAAGCATAACAGACTATCCAAAAACCATGCAACATTTGTAATAGGTATAACATGTGTAAGAGGGACACTAGATAGAGAAGAAAGAGAAAAAAGAGTGGCTGGGGAGATAGCTCAGCAGCATAAGCACCTGCCTGGCAAGCGCAAGGTCCTGAGCTTGATCCTCACTACCTCAAAAAAGAAAAAGAAGAAAAACAAGGGGAATTTTCTCCAAATTAATGTCAGACACTAGCCCACAGATTCAGAAGCTCAAAGAATGTTTCTCTTGGAAAACAAACAAACTTAGACATATCACATTCAAACTACAGACAACTGAAGAGTAACAAGGAACTTCTTTTTTTTTTTAGAAGATACAGAGGGGAAAATAATATTTCCTACAGAGAACCTAAACCAAAACTTTTATTGAATTTCTCAGAAACAAAGCAAGTAAGCAGAGGGGGAGAGAAATATTGAGTGCTGACAGAGAAATAAACACCATCCTAGAATTCTGGGGCCTATACTATCATTTTCAAAAATGAAAAAAATAAAAACTTTCTCAAACAAAATCTGAGAGGGGCCAGGGAGATGGTTCAGTAGAATAAGTGCTTCCCTGACAAGTGCAAGGGCCTGACTTCAATTCCTGATTTCAAAAAAAAAATCTGAGAAAGTTTGTTGCCAATAGATTTGCCTTACAAGAAATGCTAAAACAAGGGAGAAAACATAAAGAAAGAAGGAACGAAGAAGGGTGGAAGAAAAGGAGCCCCCTCATTTTACTCTAGAGTTCAGTCTACATTGAACAGCTATTTCATACATCTTTTCCACAGAGGCAAGAAGGCTCCCCAAGGAATTGCCTTGTGGAAGAACTTCCTGTGGAGATGTATTTCCATTTGAAGTGTAAGTGAACTACGCTTTGTATTATGGTTTGTGCCTAGTTGTCCCTCATGCAGTCATTGGGTTGCATTTCTAGAGTTTGTGATTAATTCATGATCCAAGGCTGGGATTATGGGTGAGTGATGCTGGGATTATGGTTGTGAGTGCTGCTGGGATTCTTGTGTAAGTGCTACACCCGCCCTGGGGCAGATAGCCTGAATACAGTATAAGGAAGAGAGGTCTTGCAGTACAGGGTTACAGGATAAATCTTGAAGGGACTTGACTGACCTTATCAGATACAAAGTCACATTTCTTGTTATATAGGTCTTGCTTTATCTTGGTCTTAACCATCCAGCAGAAAAGTATAAAAATGAGGTAGATAAAGTAAAGCCATATTAATATGCTGAGCTGTAAAAGGCTCAAGTCAACAACTTCTGTGGACAACCCCCTACTACTGTGGACTACTGGACTCTGTTGGATTGTTTTTGCTGGAAGCCTTTCCCCCAGCCTCCTCTCACTTATTTCCACTGGCCGCGATTCCTTTGGAAACCATTCAGCAGGTGACTTCTCCCACTCCACACATGAAGCCGGCCTGCACCCACGGCTTCTCAGGAGGAACTGCACTTCCCGGTGGTGCTGATTGGATGGCATCTTGATTATTAAGCTGCAAGCTGAAGTCTGTCTTGGATATTCTGTGCCTGGGCCTGGAAAAATCCTGTCCCTCCATGAACACAGCTGGAGAAGACAGAGAAGGAGAAGGGAGAGATGAGGAGAGGAGGAAAGAGAGCCAGGACCATAGGACATGTCCGCCAGCAGTGGAAACAGACCTGCGTGTTGCTCCTCTTCAGGAACCAACATGTGGCTCAGCCTCTATGATTTACCTGAGCATTCTACTGTGAGCTCTGTAGCACAAGAGTTTCATTTTTCTTTTTTGAGACAGTGTCTTGCATTGCAGTTCAGGCTGGCCTTGGATCTTGTAGCCTACACTGGCCTTGAACTCACGGTGATCCTCCTGCCTCAGCCTGTGGTCTGCTAGAATTAAAAGCATGAACCATCACACCTAGCTTCAAAATTTATAATTTATAGAAATTTCATATTTTGGTCCAATTAATGAACACATTTGTCAAAGTCACTGAATGTTTTTCTCTTTTGTCAAGAAATATGCCATCAGAATATCTCACCTTTTCTTTTCCTTCCATTTTTCCCTTATCCTCATGATGGTGATAGCTTTTCTCATAGAAAGCAATGATTTCAATCTCTTATGATTAGGAAGATATTTCAGTATACACATTAGGACTTTAAGCTTTTTTCTTTTCTTTTCTTTACTGGGAGTTGAACCCATTCTCTTTTTTTTATTTTGAGGTAGGGTTTCTCTGTAGCTCACTAAGTTTCCCATGCTGGGCTCAGACTTGTGACTTTCCTGCCTCAGCCTCCCAGAGTGCTGGGATTACAGATGTGTACCACTGTGCCTGGCTATTTTGAATGTTCCACTTTTTCAAAATTACATCAATGCTGCTATCTTTAAACATATATCAGATGGTGATGCTGTGCTTAAAGTGGGAAGTCAACTCTTTACTCAACCCCAGCCACACCTGCATCACGCACTGGACTCCTGAGTCTTCTGCAAGGTGCGGTCCTTGTCCTTCAGAGTATTCACTCCACAGTGCTCCCTGCAGCACTATCCTCATTCGGGCAGCAGCCAGGACAGCCTTTCTAGACCCGCTGGACTCATGGGCTCTGTAGGTCCCAGGACTTCCAGGTTGCTGGCTGCCCAGCAGAGATCCTGCACCTGCAGCGTGTGGTGAGTTCTCCAGCTGGGCTGAAGTTCAGCCCAAGACACAGTGGTGTTCAGATGCCTGGGCTCCCTCAATCCCCAGTCTGTAAGCTCAAAGCAGTGGGTACCTCCCAGCTCCCCATGCAACAATGAGGTCTGAAGTGATAACTTCAATATTTATAGAGTACATAATGTTTAATCATCTAAAAAGCTATAAGTAGTCATTGGAGATTAAATACCAACTGACTGTGATTCCTGCCTTTATTCCTTTAAAAACATTCTTAAACCCATTTACAGTGGGAAATACCTCAGTGTTTATTTTATTCTCAGAAATCTATATTTTCATTTATCCATCTCCCCCTCATAACTTCATGTTTTTACTTCCAAAAGTCTGCTGTGGGTAAATCTGCTATCTTTCTGCACCAAAATATGTATGCACATTTAAATTTAAGTTTTAAAAGTTTCTTGTGATCCAATTCTCACATTATTGAAAGTTTCTATAATTAGTTATTATAATTATTACTAACACAAAGCAAGGAGTAGTGATATCTGCCTATAATTCCATCCCTCAGAAAGCTAAGGCAGGAGGATCACCATGAGTTCAAGACCTGGGCTACACATTGAGTTTAAAGCCAACCTGAATTACATAACAAGACCCTGTTTTAAAACAAAAAAGTAGTACAGATGATTAGAAATATAAGTAATGATGGCCAAGTGTGGTGGAACACACTTGCAATCCCGGCACTCAGGAGGCTGAGACAGAGAATTGACATGAGTTCAAGGCCAACCTGGACTACATAGTAAGACCCTGTCAAAGAAAAATGAGAGAGAGAGAGAGAGAGAGAGAGAGAGAGA
>NW_004524904.1:43064-48904 GCF_000260255.1 Octodon degus
TCAAATCAAGGGTGTTCTATTACTGAGCTACTGCTGAAGGATCCTCCTGCATCAACCTTCCAAAGAGGTATGATTATAGACCTGTGTGATTGTGCCCAGTGAAGCGCATCTTTTATTTCGATATGTAGGAGTATGTTTTCAGTTAGTTTCAGTACATGTGCTTGAATGTTACTATTGGAATGAGAGTATAGAATCATTATGCCCATTTATATCTTTATAGATTAACATCTAAGTCTGAGAGATTTTTGTTCATACAGAAAAATAAACAGGGAAAGTATGCTGCTATAACAATGTCATTCAAAACTCTGAACTCCTTCCACATTTTACATCAGAATCATGAAACTATTTATCACTAAGAATCATGACTGGAGTGTAAGTAGACACTGTCCCAGGATGGTATTATCAGCAAGTGGAGTGTGAGTCCATCCTCTGCACTTACTCCATTGGCCTGGGGTGGCATGCTGGGGAGAGGATCATGGCAGTCCAGGCTAGTGGAAATGTCCTGAGGAACAGACACCTCCTAGGAAACCTGGACATCAGTAATAAGGCTATTAACATTTGAAATCTAAAAGCATCAATACAGCATATAAAATAAAATAGAAAATAATAAGATGAAAAAGCAAAGTGCAATCCCAAATATCCAGCCCACCTTAGTCCAGAACACAATGATAGAGGAAACTGGAAGCCAAAAATGGAACTCCCTGAAATGATAGCAGCGAAAGTGAAAAAACAAAGGAAGAGGCCATAGAAAAAATAACCTCTAAGGTACAAAAAGAAATGACTAATGAAATAAAAGACATTGAAGCAGACATGAATAGACAAATAGAGGATCTTAGGAAAATGGTGAAACCATAAATGCCAAACATAGACAAGAAATAGAATGAATGAAACAGATTCAAACAGAAATGCAGATTAGAAACGCCACTGGGGAGGAGGAGGGAACTTCCACTGAAAGTATGCACAGCAGATTGAAGGAAGGATGCTAGCAACCAAGAAAGTAAATATATGTTAAAAATCGGAAGAGACCATGAAAAATCAGTCTAATAGCTTCAGGAAGGGACAAAGAAGAACAACATAAGATTGATCTGAATAAGTGAGGAAGCTAGAGACAGTGAAAATGCCATAAAAAAAAAAAAACTCTTCACGGAAATAATCATAGAAAGCTTCCAAAACATGGATAAAGAATTTGACATAGAAATACATGAAGTATGTAAAACTCTAAATAGCAAATAAATAAATAAATCTACACTAAGGAATATAATACTCAAGATTCCAGAAATTCTGCACAACAACAAAACATTAAAAACAGCTAGACAAAAGAAACATATCACTTACAAAGGAAAGCCCATCCGAATCACAGCAGACTTCTCATCACAAACTCTAAAATTAAGAGGAGCTTGTAGTGCAATATTTCAGGACCTAAGGGAAAACAGCCTTCAACTCAGACTGATATACCTCATAAAACTACCTTTCAAAATTGATGGAAAAAAGATGCTTCCATGAAAAAGAATAATAGAAGAAATTTATAACTACTAAACTAGCCACAAAATGTTCTCAAAGACATAGTAGAAAGAGATAGGCTGCTGAGATAGCTCAGACTAAGCATCTACTTAGGTAAGTGCAGGAACCAGGGTTTGATCCCAGAACGCCATTCTATGCTAACCCTATCCCCAGGAGTGCTGAGCCAGCCACCAAGTCTGGGCATGGTGGCACATGCCTGTCATCCCAGCAATGGATAGGCTGAAAACAGAAGAATCACTACAAGTCTTAGCTATGTAATAAGACCCTGTAACAAATACATTAAACAAAGAGAGAGAACAAAGACCACAAACACAGGAACACCAATAGAAAGAAGCACAAGGAAGAGCAAGCAATTACACAGAGCAGAAAGACAGGGAAAAAACAAGAAAACAGCATGAAAAGGAAGAGCTAATACACATCAGCTATAACCATCAACATAAATGGTCTCAACTCATCAACCAAAAGAAAGAGAGTAGCAGAATGGATCAAGAAGCAAGAGCAACAGTATGCTACATTCAAGAAACAGATTTAACCTAAAAAGAAAATCATAGAGTAAAAACCAAAGAGAAGAAAACCATTCGTCATGTCATGTCACAGGAATTCAGAAAAAAAGCAATAGTAGCTATTCATTATATAGACTCTGTGAACTTTAAGCCAAAACTGATCAAGAGAGACTAACAAGGTCACTGCCTATTCATTAAGGGAAAATTCCAAGAAGAAGAGATAACAATCATAAATATTTATGCACCAAACACAGTTTCACCCAATTACATAAAACAAATATTAATGGACACACACAAAAAAAAATAAACACTAATACAGTTTTGGTGGATGAACTTCATAATCCACTCTCACAAATAGATAGATCAACTAGACAAAAAAAATCAATAAAGAAATATTAACATCAAACGAAGACTGTGAACAAATAGACTTGTAGATGTCTGCAGTGTTCCCCCCAATACATTAGAATCTACGTTCTTCCCAGCTGCACATGGGATGTTTTTCAAAATAAATATTTTATTAGCTGACAAAACATGCTTAAGCAAACGTAGAGGAACTGAATTCATTCTGTGCATGCTACTTGACCATAGTGCAATGAAACTGTAAATCAATGATAAAGGAAACCACAAAAACTAAATTAACACATGGAAATGTAACAACACTCTTCTAAACAACCAATGGGTCACAGAGGAATTTAAATATGTAATTAAACAGGGTGTACAATTAAACAATAATGCCAATAAAACATATCAAAACTTTTGGGATGCAGTGAAAGCAGTCCTATAGGAGAAAATTATATCAATAAATTCACACATCAGGAAAACCTACCAAGCTCAAATAAACAACCTAATGTTAAACCTCAAAATTCTAGAAAATGAACAAATCAAACACAAAGTATTAAAAGGGAAAAAATTATAAAAAGCAGAAATTAATGCAGTAGAGTCTAAGAAAACAATACAAATAAGAATCAAAAAGTTGTTTATTTAAAAGTATGAATAAAATTGATAAACCATTAACCACATTCATCAAGAAAGGAAAGGAAAAAAAACACAGATTCAAACAATTAAGAATGAAAAGGGGAAAATCACAACAGATCTGACAGAAATCCAGGACATCATAAGTAACTACCATGAATATCTATATTCTAATAAGATGGAAAACCCAGAGCATATGGACAGATTCCTAGACACAATCAAATTGCCAAAACTAAATCAAGAAGATATAAAAATTCTAAATAAACCAAGATCAGCCAATGAAATTGAAAATGTAATTAAAAATTTATCAAGAAAAAAAAAGTGCAGGCCCTGATGGTTCACTGTTGAATTCTACAAGAAATTCAAATAAGAATTAATTCTATTGGTGCTTAAAGAAATTGAAAGGGAAACACTTCCAAAATCATTCCTGGAAGGAAAGTATTACCATGACTCCAAAACTAGAGAAAAACCCAACCAAGAAAGACTACTACAGAATGTAGTATCCCCACAATGAACACTGATGCAAATATCCTTAAGATAATGGCAAATAAAATACAAGAAATAATTGAGATTATACATCATGACCAAGAGAGATTCATACCAGGGATATACCCCTCTACCTCAGTCTCATAAAAGCCATCTATGACAAACCAACAGTTGATATATTAAATGGTCAAAAACTGAAAACGTTCACTCTAAAATCAGGAACAAGACAAGGATGTCCATTATCAGCACTCCTATCCACCACAGTTCTGCAAACATTACTCAGAGCAATTGGACTAGAGAAAAAAATAAACAGAATAGAGGTAGGAAAGTAAGAAATAATATTATCATTATTTTAAGATGATAATATTCTGTATAGAAGACCCCAAAACTCTATTTTAAAAAATGTAGATTTAATATCCAAATTCAATAGTGTGGTAGGATACAAAATCAACACTGAAAAGCCAATAGCATTCCTATACACAAGCAACACATTCACAGAAAGACAAATTAGGGAAGTACAACCTTCATAATAACATCCAAATAAAATACTTAGAAAAGAATCTAACAAAGGATGTAAAATCTATACAGTGAAAATTACAGTACCCTACAAAAGAAGATTGAAGGGAATATCAGTAAATGGAAGCATATCCCTTGCTCTTGGATAGGAAGAAGCAATATAGTGAAAATCGCCATCCTCCCCAAAATGCTGTGCAAATTTAATGCAATCCGAGTCAAAATACCATTCACATACTTCACAGATCTGAGGAAAACATTCCTAAAATGAATTTGTAACCAAAGAAGACAGGAGGGGCCACAGAACACCTGGAACAGGAACAAATCTTCAGGTAGAGAAGCTAAGGAAAACAGCACTCCAGATAGAAGGCCTCCCCTGTGTGCCCTGGGCCAAGGCCGTGGGGTCACAGTGGGAACTTCTTTCTAACCAGGTGCAGAATTGTTCTCTCCAAAGATCATATCACAAGCCCATGGCAGACTGAGACAGCCCCAGATGTCCTGAGCTACACACCTTCTCTAATCCTTTACTCATACCTCAACTGGCATTTCCTTTTAAACAAGTAAATCAAACAATTTCACTCCATTTGTGAATCGCCATGGTCTTCATCCCACAGAATAGTTTGGATGACCCACCCTACTGAGGAAACAAGTGCCGAGCTCAGAGCCCCTCAGCACACACTCAGAATACTGTACAAGCCCTGCAGGGCCTGCTTACCCAAAGGCTGCAGGGCTGGCACTAGGGTGTTTCCAGTCTGGGCAATTTGCAAGGTTAAGTTCAGTTACAATCGCATCTACCCCATAGGATAAATAGTCAACACACTCATCTATAAAAATGAACTCCAATTAGAACCTAGGTGACTTGGTTTCAATTGAACAAATATTTTCAGTGCAGGAAAGTATTGCAGGGGCCAGCTCAGTGGAATAAGCACTTCCCTGGCAAGCGCAACGGCCTGAGTTCAATTCCCAGTTTCGAAAAAAAAAAAAAAGAAAGAAGAAAGTATTGCATGCAATAATATTTTCAATTATTAAATTCAGCAAGTAAATATCTGACTTAGCAAATGTTTATTGCATCAACTGTGTGCCAAGAATATATGGGCCTCTAGAGACATATGAAACAATTCTTACAAGCTTAGGGCCAGAGGCATGCTCACATGACCAAGGATAGCAGAAACCAGCCACCCCTGGGTCACCCTTCATGCTCGGTGGTCTCAGGCAAACCTAGTTTCCTCATCCAAAAAACAGAAATGTGGCTCATGCTCTTTTTGTGGGGCTCAATGAGACAGGCATAGTATACGTACTCAGGGAAGGTTCTTATTATCATTATTTCATTCCTCCTCCCACCCTAGCACCTGGCACAGGGAAGCTGACAATAAATACTCCCAAGTCACCAGACCAATGGGCAAGTGGCAGCAGATGTGTTAATGTGGCACTCTGGTTGGAGACAAAAGGGACACCATGGCTAGTAAGAAAGTTTCTTCTGAAAAACATGGTTTTGTTTACAATCCTCAATGTAGTCTAATGCTCAGTATCTTGTTAACATGGTTCTTTCTTCCTTCTGCTGCTCCATGGAGTTGTAGGTCTCACTGTTGGAAAGCTCCCTATTTGCACTGTCTGTGGCTCATGAATTATTGTAAGCTCTTGTTGAATTAGCAAAACAGCTCTAGGAAATCCAAAGGTATCACATCTGCTTGGTTTTGGGTCTCAGGAACCCAGACACACTCTAGCAGTCTCTCTCTGCCTCTCTGTCTCTGTTTCTCTGTGTCTGTCTCTGTCTGTGTGTCTGTGTGTCAGCCTCTGTCCTCTCTCTCTCTCTCTCTCTCTCTCTCTCTCTCTCTCTCTCTCTCT
>NW_004524904.1:49004-70633 GCF_000260255.1 Octodon degus
CTCTCTCTCTCTCTCTCTCTCTCTCTCTCTCTCTCTCTCTCTCTCTGATGTAAAAAGAGGAAGAGGAGATGGAAAATATCAATGTAAGGCCAGCGAAAGATAGCGTGGTATAAAACCACTCTGGAGGAGGGTGCGCCCAGAGCTGGTCACAACTGAGCATGGGCCAGTAGTCTTCTTCCAAAACTAGACTTAGGGTAGATATCCTTTATCCTCTACTCTACTGTTTACTGGACTTGTTGTGCAGGGCTAGGTTTGGGGGGCCTATTGGGGGGTTCTGAGAACAGGGGTAATGTGCTCAAGTGTGCTCAGGTGGGTCAGTGTCAGCTGCACAGAAACAGGCGGCAAATCCACAGGCTGTCAGCTCAGCTGTTTGCTATGTCACAGAAGCTATTTTTTCCTACTTTTATTTCTACATTTTTCTACTAGATTAGGGAGGCCCCAACTCCCTAACCTGTGCAGCATAAGGGTCCTGACTGTTCCTACAAACGTTTCCTAAAAATATGATGATGTGGTAGGAGGAGCATCTCACCACTCTGAAAATTCCCCAGAGGGCCTGGCACACCAGGGCCTTGGTGTCTCTTCCAGATGAGACTTGGAGTGATCCTGAAAGATGTTCTCTCATCAGAACATTTTCTTCCATCATGTGGGGGTAGTGTTTTTTTTTTGTTGTTTGTTTGTTTTGGTTTGGTTTGGTTTGGTTATTTTTATTTTTTTTATTTTTTATTTTTTGTTTTTGGTGAACCAGGGATTAAACTCAGGTCCTTGTGCTTGCAGAAGAGACAGTTTCAAATCAAATTGAAAGTACAGTTTCAACAAATAATACACTGCATATATTATTCTTAGTGGTTAATTGCTGTATAAGATGCGGACTTGTGATCCTATTTACAAACACCATTAGCTCAGTCCTTTAAGTGGCTGTTCCACAAAGCTGTCAGCCTCAGGTGGGGGTAGTGTTGAGGGCTGAGTGGGGCCATCCTCCATTCCAGGCCACTCTCTCTGATGATTCCCACATGGACCACTCTCAGAGCAATGCCAGGGGTCTGTGAAGGAAGAGCAGAGTAGCATGGCCAAGTCTCACATCTCCCTTGATATAGACCCTGCCCTCTGATCTCAGCCCGAACCCAGGACACTTCCTCGTTGGAATTTGAAACATTCTCCACACCCTGGAACCCGGGAGCCAGCCTATTCCTTACTCACGGTACCAGGGTCCCTGAATGCAGCCCTGAACATGCTCGAGGCACTATTGTTTGTGATTGGGTTTCTCACAAAATAAACATCATTGTTCCTAAATACACTTCCCTGCACACACACAGACACACACACACACACACACACACACACACACTGATGGGACTGCACCCATCCAAAAGCCCACTAGGTCATTAGGGCAGAAAGTCTGTGTGGCATGGGGACCCGAGACCAAGAGTCCAAGTACGAGGTGCTCCTAGGCTAACTTCTGTCTTCTTCTTGGTTAACCCTGGCTTCCTCTGTTCTTTTTCACACACTCCAAGCCCACCTCCCACCCACCCCCAATCAGTGTCCATCACACACCTTACCACAGGTAAAAACTCCACCCCCAACCCAGCAGATAAATTGTTTTGTCTCCCCGCCTCCTCCCCAGGGGTTCTTGCAATCTCTTCCAAAGCCCTCCAGTGCTGAACAATAAAGGTCTTCTTTACTTCTATCCCACAGAAGGAAGCTTACATTCTGGTGCCATGACTTGGGTCAGTGGGGCATTGAACTCCTGAGGGGTACTCCTGGTTTGAGCTTCCTGCAGCAACAAGCCACCTTCCTCTCTCTCTCCTCCCTGCCTCTGCCATGGCCAACTTTCATCCAACGTTGACTCACCTCGATTCTCAGATGTGATCACCAATTCAACAGTCTCTCTCTCTCTCTCTCTCTCTCTCTCTCTCTCTCTCTCTCTCTCTCTCTCTCTCTTTCTCTCATAGACCCACATCAGGATTCTTCCTCATCCCAGGACATCCTTGCACCCTTGATGGGACATTCCTTTGTCCTGTGGGTGACAATGCACCAGCACCAATGGACATTTATCACTCTGTCACAACCTAGCAAAGAGCAATGACTCCTTTTGGCTTTGTCCACTGAATTTAGCCTTTTGGTTCACCTTTAATTAGGTCACTATGAAAATATTTGTTCCAACCCCAAAAGCACGTACCACTCAGGTATAACACGCTAGGTCTTTAAGAGACCATCAAACCAAAATGATTTCTTAACTTATACTATTACAATTGTAAGTAGGCAGAGATCCCTAGGTACAGGAATTTATTGCTGTTAGGGTGCACCCCTCCCTTCTTTAGACATGTGGGGTGATCCAGATACTTTTGGCTCTTTCCATACCACCAAATCTCCCCATGCCTAACCCCCTACTCAATGCCCCTCCAGACCCCCTCAATGATGTTCCTCCTGCTTTTGCACCTTCTCCATACTCTCCAGCCCAGCCTCTTCAGTCTCCTCAGCCAGATCCCCATCAGTCATCTCTGAGTCATTCCTCATGCTCCTCCATCCCTGCCAACTCCTTCTCCTCTGCTCCTCCATAGCCATTTTACCATGCTTGAATCATGCTCCAGGAGGAGTTTGGATGGTGCCATGATGTCTCTGTTTGGCTCTGATAGGAGCTCCAGGTGCCACAGCCAAGAATTTGGATTGAAGTCTGGCATGCTGTTCTTTATTCTGTTTTAATTGTTCCCCTCTATTTTTAAAGACACAGAAAGCCAGGATAAGTAGGCCTCCCTATAGGGAGACTTGGTCTCACCGTACTCTCACCATCTTTCAGCCAGTTTTTCCCTCCTTTCTTGTAGTCAGCTGCCACTTTCTAAGCCCCAATCTCTCCTCCCCCTCCAGGAACAGGCTGGTTCCAAGCAGATGGTCTACATTCCTCACGCCTTTCATTCTGTCTGATTTCTCATAGGTTAGGCTCCTTCTCTACTGATGCCTACAACTAGATAAAGGCACTCTAACTGTCATTATTTCCTATGATCTCCATTTGGAGGATCTATGTAATCTTACCTCCATCTTGTCCTCCCAGAAAAAGATCCAGCTCTAGCCAGCTACTCAGGGAGAATCAGACCAGAGACACCACACTGACCTTCACCATCATACAGCAGGTGTGCTTCCGGAGACTGGCTCCCACGGGGACTATCAGGGTCCCAATGGTTCACCTCACATGGTCACTACAGCTGACTGCCTGATTGTAAGACTTACAAAAATTTCACATAAGGCCAACAATTATCAGAAACTCCATGAACTGAACCAGCACCCTGATGAAAACCCTGCTGAATTACTTTCTCACTATATTGACACCTTAACCATGTATACCATTGTGACCCTCTGTCCCTTGAGGGAATGACCTTTATTAACTCCCACCTCACTTCCCAATCTGCTCCTGACATCCATGCCACACTAAAAAGACACATCTTGGACCGCAGACCCTACAGGGAGACCTACTTATCCTGGCTTTCTGTGTCTTTAACAATAGGGGGGAACAATTAAAACAGAAAAAGGAACAGCATGCTAGACTTCAATCCAAATTCTTGGCTGTGGCACCTGGAGCTCCTATCAGAGCCAGAGACATCATGGCACCATCCAAACTCCTCCTGGAGCATGATTCAAGCATGGTAAAGAAGGACACTGGGCATGAGCCTGCCCCAACTCACAGCCACCACTGGGACCTTATCCAATCTGCAAGCTCAGCGGCCACTGGAATTGCAACTGCCCTGTGTGCCAGAGAGCAAATGGGTAAGTCATCCCATTCCCTGTCCTCACAGGAGATCTCACCAGAGTCACTGGACTCATCAATAACTCACTTGCTTGGTCTCCTGGCTGAAGAGGATTAACAAGTCTCAGAATCCATGGCCACTTTGTCTGAACCCTGAGTATCGTTGGACATCTCATGTAGGATAGTCTCTTTTTTATTGACATAGGGGCCATAAACACTGTTCTTCCTGAGAATTGAGGCTGCTGCAATCAAACAACAGATCCCTTTGTGGGAGTTGATGGCCAACCTAAACAAGCCCTCCAGACAGGACCCCTCCCCTGTCGATTCCACACACTTTTCTTTTCTCATGGTTTCCTCATCATCCCAACTTGCCCCCGATCCCTCCTGGACGGGGATCTCCTCCAAAAACTCCACATCTCTTTCACCTCATCTCTTCCACAGTACTCATCCTCCAAATGTAATCACTGCATGCCTCCAGTTCATCTCTTCCTCTTCCTACTCCCTTTCTCAATGCCATAGTTTGGGACACCTCTAGGCCCACTTCTGCCACCCATGCTACCCTTGTCCTAGTTCCTCTGCCAGGGATCCCTCAGTGTTTCCCTGCATCCCTCAATATCCAATAGCTCCCAAACATCAATGGGGACTTAAATCCATTATCCAATGTCTCTTAGCCAATGTGTGGCTATTTTTTAACTGCCCATCACTTTACAATACCCCTACGCTTCCTGTACTCAAACCTGATGTCTCCTACCACTTGTTCCAGTGTCTCAGAGTTATCAACAATGAGTTAAAACAATCCACCCAGTGGTGCCAAATTCATACACCATGCTTTCACATATCACCCCTCCACTACTCATTTTATAATCCTAGATCTCAAAGATACTTTCTTCATAATCCCCATACACCCTGATTGTCAGGACCTCTTCACATTCATGTCTACAAACCCAGAGACCTTTGGTCCCTACAGGTCCTGCATCAGGGATTCCAGATAGCCCTCGCTTCTTTAACTAGGCTGCTTCCTGACCTGCGAAACCTAAATCTCAACCCTAGCACTCTCCACTATGTAGATGGTCTTCCTCTCTGCTCCCCATCCTATGACTTAACTGTACAACACACAGCAACCCTTCTCAGCTTTCTCTTTGATCATGGATATAGGGCTTCACCTGTCAAAGTTCCAATAGCTTCACTAAAGGTCAAATTCTTGGAACTTGCCCTCACTCCCACTACCTGTTATTCACTGCCAATCCCAAAGCACCCCTCTGTGACCTTCAAGTTCCTACTGCCAAAAACAAGTTGTTTCTTTGGTCTAGCTCACATCTTTCACCTTTAGATTCCTAACTTTGTTTCTTGGGCTCAACCTCTGTATAAAGCCTCCTAACATTTCTACCCTACCACTCCTATCCATTCTTCCTTTTGCACGCTATGAAAGGCCTACTTGGGGATAATGGACCCTTATCATGCCTGTCTAGGTCCTCTTACTATGATCATTCTCTTTTTGCTCATAGTACCTTGTCTTTTAAAACTTTTTTTGAGGTTTCTCCAGTCTAGGATACAAGTTTCACCACCAATGAGTTTCCCATTCTGGCTGAGCGCCCTGGCACCAGCTTCCATATGGGCCTGACTCGTCACCCTGACAACTACCCCAGGCCCTTCCATGAAAAACCCTATCAACATCAAGTAGCAGGAGAGAGTCATCACCCATTAACAAAAAGACAGGAATGATGGGTCTGCACCCATGCAGCTTTTGACCAGGTCATGATATGTGTGAGTCAGGATGGTGTGGGGATTCAAAACCAGTGAGGAAGGGCTGGCAAAATACTTCATTAGGCTGAAGCACCTGCACACAAGTACAGGGACAAGGGATTCAATTCACGTTCTGGCATGCCAGCTCTGCCCATGGGGCAAATTGAGATAGCAATTGAGACAGGACATGGTGGAACGCACCCATATTCCTAGCTCTTGGGAGGCTAGAAACAGGCAGATGACTAAAAGTCCAATGTAGTAGTGAAGACCCTGTGACACTTCCCTAAAAATACAAGAACAAAACAAAACATCATCCTTATGAGCAGGGATGTGTTTCTCGTAGACTGAATTCCATCTTCTTCCCCCTGATTAACCTCAAACTTCCACTTTTGTTTTCCTTGGCCACGTCAGGCCTTCAATGCCTGTCACAGCTCCATACTGCCCATGGAAACCCCACTTCTAGTCACACCTGATAAAAACCTCACTCCCAGCTCATTACCCTGAGGGCACTTGCTTCTATTAGGCAGCACTCCTGGGCAATAGAGGATTCCTTTACTTCTCCCCCACTTCTCTTTCACACAAGAGGAAGACTCTTTGCAGGTTAGGGAGGTGGAGATGTGTGTGTACTAAGTGCGATGGTCTTGGGTTCAATCTCTGTCACCACAATAACATATCTTTACATTCTCCAGTTTCCCAGACTCCAGTCAAGAAAAAAGCAATCTCTGCAAAACACTTCACTTCCCACACACCTGTTCCTGCCTGACTTCTCTCATTAGTGGGGGCCCCTTGTCAACAATACCTACCTGATACCACCTCCATTCGCCACTGGCCCAAGAATTAACTTTCCAACCAGACCAATTCTCCAGAAACCTGATTCCAATGAGAACTTCAGTTTTGCACTTGACTCAAGCCCCCACCCCACTTTGCCTCAGTACACAGTATTCTGTGGCTTCTGCAAGGTCTCATGTTCTGTAACCTTGTGCAGGGCTCGTGCTCACTGAGTGTTCGCAGCTGGGAAGCTTCTTCCTGCAGGATGGCTGGTCGCTCCAGGCAGGGCCTGTGGGTGTGCAGTGGGCAGGAAAACAATGGAAGGGAAGGTTCCCAGGGGAAGTCACTCAGTGGTGTGGCTTGGGTCACTGAGTGGCCCCATCTAGGCTGCACATAGGATACCTCTAGAGGATCACAAGTGTCCAGGCAAATGGAATGGCACAGTCATCCTGAGCAGCAGAAGCTCGGGGTGACTCTAAAGCTTAGCAAAAGGTGTAAACCACTGCTACACTGAGGAGGGAAGTGAGGCTATGCAGGCTCACTAGCAGGAAAAAGTGGGGAGGGGCAGTGTGAGGCTCTGCACTGCTCCAAGTCACAGAGGCCTGAGAGCCATAGACCGCTGCCTGTGGGTGTGGCAGCAGACTTGGAGGGGACTGTGGGGGTGGCAGAGATCCCTGAGATGAGGAATAGAGCCCAAGGGGGCTGGAGAAGGTGGTCCAGCTGTTGACCTGAGTGGGAGACGGGATGGAAGAGGAAAAGTCAGGAATAGGTAGATGGTGGTGGTGACAGCCTTGGCCTCGAAGAAGAAAGGAGTGGGGACAGGAGCTTGAAGGAGCTGAGGGAAGCTGGACTATGTCTTCTCTCTCACGTGAGTTTGGGGAAGGGAGGAAAGGAGCAGCCTGCTGAAATAACAGCTGCAGCCACAGTGGGGTCCTGGGAAAGAGAGGTCACCTCAGTGCCATGGAGATCTCACCTCCCAAGCCTTTCTGTAGAAGGTTTTCTGAATAGGTCAAGGAAACAGAGGAGGACCTGGTACTTAACCTGTGCCGTATTGATTACACATTGAATGCAACTCCAAGCCAAAGGCCAGCAGAATTCCTCACAGAACTAAAGAAAATAGTCCTAAAAGTCATGTAGAATAAGAAGAGAGCCAGAATAGAAAAAGCAATCGCGGGTCACAAGAACAGAGCAGGAAGCCTCATGGTGCCAGATTTCAGGTTGTACTCCAAAGCTACTGTGATAGAGCCAGAACAGAAAAAGGAATTGTGGGTCACAGGAACAGAGCAGGAGGCTTCATGGTGGCAGATTTCATGTTATACCCCAAAGCAACTGTGATAGAGGAGGGTGGCGGTGATACTAGAGCAGATTGCTGAATCAGTGGAAGAGGACAGAAGCTGTAGAAACAATTCCAGGGAGGCCGGACATGGTAGTGCATGCTTGTAATCTCAGCACTTGGGACACAGGCAGCAGAATGACCTCAACTTTAAGGCCAGCTGGGATATACTGAGTTCAAGACCAGTGTGAACTGCAGAGCAAGATACGATCTCAAGAGGAAAAAAAGGAAAAACAAAAGAAAAAACCAGATACATTCATCTGGTTTGATGAAGGAGCTGGTGGAAAGACCCTTCTTAGCAAATGGTCATAGGAAAACTGGCGGCCCACATGCAGATTAAACCTTCAGCTGTATATCTCAACATGTACTAAACTACGATCAAATGCATCAAGGGCATAAAAGTTAAGGCAGAATCACTTCACACATTGGAAGATAAGATATGTAACTGTTGGAGTCCTGGTGGTAGGCAAAGACTTTCTGAATAGAACCCAATTTCCAATTATATAGGAAATAATGATAAACAAGTGGAATAACATCAAACTGAAAAACTTCTTTATAGCCAAGAAAACTACCTACAGAGTGGTGAGGCAACCACAGAACAAGAGAGTAATTTTTCCATCTACACTTTGAATAGAAGACTAATACATATCTAAAATATCTAAGAAAAACAAAGACATCGCATCTCCCAGAAGAAAAGACCAAATTAAAAAATGGCAACTAAAATGAATAGACACATCTTAGGAGACACGCAGAGGATAAATCCGTTAAAGAGTGAAATAAAAGAGATAATAGGAAAGAGGATATTGTGCAAGTGTGAAGATATCCAAGAAATAGGGAGGAGGAGCAGGGGATGTCAAAGTATTACGTAGTGTCACCTGCACATACCACTCCCCACCATGGATGTGATCATTGTGTATCACAAATAGGTGTTACTTTGAAACAAGGTGTCTGAATACTCCCAGTCTGTCCAGGATCTGAGTGACACTCATGCCTTCCTTCTTGAAGGATCTCTCTGGTGCTCATGGAGGAAATTAGGAAGGTATCCCAATATTGTCATCCCTATTGCAGGAGCTGCAGAGCCTGGCCACAAGGCTGTAGCACTGGTCCTTGTGTTGAGGATACCTTAAGGTACTTGTAAGCCCCTAAATTATAGAAGTACTCTAATCCTCTTGGGCATGGCAGGAAAGCCAAGGTTGTCCTGAGTAACATACATCAGTGTCCTCATCTCTCAAGCCAACCCTTCAGTCAGCAGGAGGACCAGAGGAACCATAGTGCTCACGTCAGGTCACTATGTGCCCTTCGTGCACATTAGTTACTGAGGCATCAATCTCAGGCCTGGGCCTGCTCTTCTACTTTCTAGTGTGTACCACTCCTTGCTCACGTGTTGCAAAGATGCACCACACAGGAAGGCCACAGCTGTTTCCCCTACAGCCAGTAACCAAAACAGAACCTTCAGATTTGAATTTTTGTGCAAAGAATCTGAACTTATGTTGCCTTCACTCCTGGGCTCCTGGGCTTCTGGGTTCCTGGGTTCCAGGTGGGATCCTAGCAGGCTTGTAGTAGGCTCTTGGGCTCCTCAGTACCTGGGCAACTGGTGGGCTCCTGATGGGCTCCTGGTGAACTCCTGGGGTCCTGGGATCCTGTGCTCCTGGGCTTCTGGGCTGCTTGTGGGCTCCTGAACTCCTGCATTCCTGGGCTCCTAGGGGCTCCTGGACTCCTGGCCTTTGGGTGGGCTCCTGTGGTCCTGGGCTCCTGGGCTTCTGGTGGGTTCTTGGGCACCTGGTTCTTTTGGCTCCTGAGCTCCTGGGCGCCTGGTATTTGGTGGGCTCCTGGACTCTTGGTGGGTTCCTGGCCTCCTGGTTCATTGGGCTCCTGGGCTCCTGGGCTCCTGGACTCCTGGACTCCTTTGCTGTTGGGAACCTGGGCTGCTGGGCTCCTGGGTTCTTGGGCTCCTGGGTTCTTGGGCTCCTGGTCTCCTGGGCTACTGGACTCCTGGACTACCAGGCTCCTGGGATACTGGGCTGCTGGGCTGCTGGGCTCCTGGGCTCCTGGGCTCCTGGGCTCCTGTTTTCCTGGGCTTCTGGGCTCCTGGGCTGCTAGGCTCCTGGGGTGCTGGGCATCTGAGCTGCTGGGCTACTGGGCTACTGAGCTCCTGGGCTACTGGGCTCCTGGGCTGCTGGGCTTCTGGGCTCCTTGGCTCCTGGGTTACTGGGCTACTGGGCTACTGTGCTGTTAGGCTCCTGGGTTACTGGGCTCCTGGGCTGCTGGGCTACTGGGCTACTGTGCTGCTAGACTCCTGGGCTACTGGGCTCCTGGGCTGCTGGGCTACTGGGCTACTGGGCTACTGAGCTCCTGGGCTACTGGGCTCCTGGGCTTCTGGGCACCTGGGCTCCTTGTCTCCTGAGCTCCTGTGCTCCTGCTGGTCTCCTGGGCTCATGAGATCCTGCTGGCCTCTTGGAATCCTGAGATACTTGTGGGTTCCTGGGTTCCTGGTGGGACTTCTGGGCTGTTGGGCTCCTGATGGACTCCTGGGATCTGGGCTACTGGGTTTCTGTAGGCTTCTGAGTTCCTGGGCTCCTGAGCTCCTGGTCTACTGGACTGCTTGTGCAGTCCTGGTGGGCTCCGAGGCTGCTGGTTCCTTGGGCTCCTGGACTCCTGGTGGACTTCTGAGCTCCTGGGCACCTGGAGTTTGGTGGGCTCCTGGGCTCCTCAGCTCCTGGGCTACTGGGCTCCTTGTGGGGTCCTGGTGGGCTCCTAGGTTGTGGGTTCCTTGGATTCCAGGGCTCCTCAGCTCCTGGGGGGCTCTTAGGCTGCTGGTGGACTTCCAGGCTCCTGGGCTCCTGTTAGGCTCCTGAGATTCTGGACTCCTGGTATGCTTTGGAGCTCCTGAACTCCTGTGCTCCTGCTGGGCTCCTGGGCTCATGGGATTCTGCTGGGCTCCTGGACTCCTGAGATACTGCTGGGCTCCTGAGCTCCTGGGTTTCTGGTGGACTTGTGGGCTTCTGGGCTCCTGGTGTCTGGGTTTCTAGTTTTTTGACTCCAGGCAGTGTCAACATGCATGATGGAAGCCCAGCAGCCCACCAGGAGCCCAGGAGCCCAGGAGCAGCTTTGTGGTTGGCAAATGTGAGCTGTGGGTGAGTCCTGCTGGTTCTCTGGTGATGCCTGACCATGATTTCTTGGCTTGTATCTCAGAGATGGGGCTATGACCTCATCTGCTTCACACAATCCCTGTACCTGGGGACAGAGCAGTGCCACTCCCCTGGCTAAGGACCAAGACAGTTGGTGGTGGTATGTCTGGGCTTCAGCTATCCGGAGGAACCTCTGTGTTTTTATGTGGATTATTTGTAATTGTTGTGTCTCTTCTCTCTACCTTGTTAATTTAGTCAACAGTTTTATTTGTATGGCATGGAGTTAAGGATTCTTGTCACATAATTTGAGGTTTTGAAATATTAAGAATTTTTAAATGTTTGGGACATTTTTCTTTGTTTCAGAGGTTTTTTGTTTTGTTTTATCTTCATATTAAAGCATTTACTAAGACCCACTAAGCTGGTGAACAGTTAATTTTATTAGTTTTAATTCGATGTCCAGTGGTGCAGATGAGGGAAGACATCTTGTGTTTATTTTCAGCCACTCTGCCTCTGTGGGAGGAGACCAGAGTCCTGGTGAATGGCTCTGTTCACCGTGTTGAGTTGGCTCCCTGGCCCTGCACAGGATCCTGCTATTCCCTTCACAGCTGGCCACTGCTGTCCTTTCTGTCATCCTGTCTTCTGTGGGTCACTGGTCTCATCTTTCTACACAAACCCACTCCCTGATTTGCCTTTAGCTTTCCAGGCTATTTTTGAGGATTGAACTCAAGACACTGCGCTTGCCAGGCAGGCATTTATTCTACTGAGCTCTCTCCCTGGCCTCCCAAGATCTACTTTTAATCACATTTCTTTACTTATTTTATTTATTTATTTATTTATTTATTTATTTATTTATTTATTGTGTTTTAGAGAAGGGTGTACAGGGTGTTAAGGGTCTCACTACTAGTTTAGATTTGTAGTGATCCGCCAGTGTACAGCCTCCCAAGAGCTAGGATTGCAGGCACGTGCCACCATGCCAAGTCTCAATTACTATCTAAGCGCTCCCTAGGTGTGAGGTCGGAATGGCAGACCAGGGATTGAATCCCGGCCCCTGCGCCAGCTTGCAGGCACTTTAATATGCTGAGTTATTTGGCAGGACTTTATTTTTAACTTTTTAAATTCTTTTATTTTTTGTATTTTAGGGAAGGGTCTACAGAATCACATTTTTAAAACTAATCTCTCATCATTCATTTTATTTTATTTTATTTTATTTTATTTTATATTTTATTTTATTTTGGCTGTACCAGGGATTCAATTCAGGCCAAGCCATCTCCCCTGCAGAATGTGCTAAAAGCACTCTGAGGCCCTTACATAATTTTTTTTTTTTTGTGGAGAGAGGATCTCACTGGTTAATTCACATTGGTCTTGATTTACCATATTAATATAGCCCACGCTGACCTCAAAGTCGCACCCATCTTCCTGCCTGAAACCCCTGAGTATCACGATTGCTTCTAAATCAGTTTTAATAAAAACTTTTGCTTTTAGCTGACTGTCCCCATTTTAATCACTGGGCCTTTTCATTTGTCTTCATGTCCTTTCTATTATAATCACAGAGATTTCTCCGTGAGACTTGTATCTGTGGCAGAGGCAGCGGCAGTGGAAGTCCCACAAGGCAAGAGAGCCTGGGTGACCACAGAGGCCACCCAGTAGCTGTGGGGGATTCCCAGGCTGCTCCTTGTAAGAAACTCCCAAGGGCTGCCTGTGCCAAGCTGCTGGAGGCTGGCTGACCTGGGGCAGGGGTGGGGCCAGGCCCAGGGTTGTAGCTGCTGGGCTGCAGAGCAGGGATCACAGGGCTGGGTGGATGCTCCCTGAGGAAGGTTGCTGGGGCAGACTAAGTGCGGCATCTCTTTTGGGTGCCGCCTAGGCCCAAGTTCAGTGATTGCCCAGCAGAGACTGTGGCAGTGTCACCACCAGGTGGTATGAAAGTAAGCTTTTGCTTAGAGGGTAAGGAGGTCCTTCGGTCACCAGAGGCAGATCCCAGGAGGAGAGGATTGGGTGGTGGTGATTTGTCCAGGGGCGTCACCCTGCTCAGTCCCTATCTGGGCTGTAGATTGTCTGGCAGTGGCTGTGGCAATGCTGACACTAGGATGGGTCAGAGTGATGTGAGTGGAGGGAAGCGGGGTCCAACTGTTGCCAGGTAGAGGCCCAGGCAGGGGAGAACTGGGTGCAGGTGCTTTGTCCATGGTGATCACCCCACTGTCTATACCTGTGTGAGAAGTAGAGGGTATGGCTACGGCTGTGTCAGTGGTGACACTGGGATCTGTCAGAGTGAAGTGAGTGGAGGGAAGCGAGGTCCCACTGGTGCCAGAGACAGGCCCAGGCAGGGGAGGATTAGGTGCAGGTGTTGTGTGGGGGGGGGGTCAACCTGCTTTCAGTTCCTGTGAGAGAAATTGAGCGTTTGGCCTTGGCTGGGACTGTGCCTCCAGTGGGTGGTATGAAAGTGAGCGGTCTCTTAGAGTTCCTGCAGGCACCATGGACAGACCCCAAGAGGAGAGGACTAGGTGTGGGTGTTATGCGCTGGGGGTCACCCTGCTGTCAGTCATATCTGGGAAGTGGAGCCTGTGGCTGTGGCTATAGTTGCACTGCCACTAGGATGTGTCAGTATGAGGAGACTGGAGGGAAGTGAGGTCCCGCTGGTACCAGGGAGAGGCTGAAGCAAGAGACAATTTTGTGTGGGTGTTGTATGCATAGGGTTCACCCCATTGTCAGGCCGTCTGGGAAGTAGAAGGTTGGGATGTGGCTGTGGCAATGGTGCCACTGGGTTGTATTCAAGTGAGATGTGTATTGGGGAAGATATTCTTGCTTGTGCCAGGGACAGGCCCAGGCAGGGGTGGATTCGGTGAGGGTATTGTGTCTATGGGGGTTGCAACACTGTCTATCCTTATCTAAGAAGTAGAGAGTTTCAATGTGGCTATGCCTACATTGTCACTGGGTTGTGTCAGAGTGAGGTGAGAGGAGGCAAGGGAAGACCTGCTGGTTCCAGGGAGAGGACCAGGCATGGGAGGGTTGGGAATGGGTGTTGTGTCCATGGGGGTGACCCCACTGTCAGTCGCTGTCTGTGAAGAAGAGGGTTTGGCTGTGGCTGTGGCAGTGCTGCCACTGGGTTGTATCAAAGTGGAGAATACATTCCTGCTGGTGACAGGGAGAGGCCCAGGCAGTGCAGGTTTGGGTGCGGGGGTTGTGTCCATGGGGGTCACTCCACTGTGGGTCTGTGTCTGTGAAGTACATGCTCTGGCTGTGGCTGTGGCAGTGCTGGCACTGTGAGATGAGGGAAGGGAGGACCCACTGGTTCCAGGGGGAGCCCCAAGCATGAGAGGATTGGGAGCAGGTGTCATATCCATGGGAGTGGCGCCACTGTCAGTCTGTGTCTGGGAAGTGGAAGGTTTGGCTGTGGCTATAGTGGTGCTCCCACTGGGAGCCATCATAGTGAGCTTGGTAGAGGGGAAGGCCTTTCCACTGGCACCAGGAGCATACCCCAGGAGGACTGGATCTCTGGGGGGTGTCCATTGGGGTCTCTTCACTATTGGTCACCATGTGCTGAGCAGACAGTATGGCTGTGGCTATGAAGTGGGAAGAAGGGCCTGGAAGGTCCTGTGAGCTTGAACGGGGTGCAACTGCAGTGTGCTTCCTTCTAGCCCCAGGATGGTCTGAACTGGCCATAGCGGCAGATGGCAGGGGGGTCCAGGAGATCTTATAGTCCCGGTCCTTTCTGTCCTTGCCCTTCCCTGCAGGAGTAGTGGCTGGAGGAACAACCCCTGGGACAGGAAGTGGAAGCTGAATGGTGTCACTGTCCTTAGGGGCCTTTGACTTTCTGCCCTTGCCCTTTTGTATAGTAGTAGTGGATGGAGGCACAACCCCTAGGAGAGCCAGGGAAGGGTGAGAGGTGTCACTCTCTTTGGGGGCCTTTGACTTACTGACCTTGTCCTTTTGTGTAGGTGTAGTAGGTAGAGGGACAAGCCCTGGCATAGCTAGGGGAGGCTGAGTGGTGCCACTGTCATTGGGGGTCCCTGACTTGTGGTCCTTGCCCTTCTGTATCTGAGTAGTGGGTGGAGGAATGACCCCTGGGACAGGCAGGGGAGACTGTGTGGGGTCATTCTCCTTGGGGGCCGTTGACTTCCTGACCTTGTCCTTTTGTGTAGGTATCGTGGATGGACGAATAAGCCCTGGGACAGACAGGAGAGGCTGAATGGTGTCACACTCCTTGGGGGCCTTTGACTCTCTGTCCTTGCTCTTCTCTGGAGCAGCAGTGTGTGGAACAGCAGCCCCTGTGACAGGCAGGGAGGGAGAGCAGTCAGGCTGTGTCACTCTCCTTGGGGACTTGTGACTGTTTGTCCTTACTCTTCCCTACAGGATTAGTGGGTGGAGGAAAAGTCCCTGGGACAGGCAGGGAAGGAGAGGGAGCAGGTCCTGTGGTGGTGTTTCCCTCAGAGGCCTGCGACTTTCTTTCCTTGCTGGTCCCTGCAGGTATAGTGGGTGGAACTGCAGTCCCTGGGGCAGGAAGGCAAGGAGAGCAGGCAGGCCTGGAAGTGTTGCTCACCTTGGAAGACTGGCACTTACTAGTCAGTGCGTTGTTAATCAGATGGAATGCTGCCTCCTTCTCCAGAGCCACATGTTCCCTGGTGACTTTGTAGCTCAGCCGGGGAGGTGGTGGCAGCATCAGAGATTTCCTTCACCTAGGCCGCAGGAGGAGGACCTTTCGTCTTCCTGGGACAGCACCCTCTGCTGTGAGCTCAGGACCCTTGCTTTCTTCTTCCTGCTCCGGTAGTTTGTCTGCCAGCTGCTCGTTCCCTGTGTTCTGGAAGCTTTCTGGGCCGAACATGGATTCTGGGACCTGTCCTCCCTTGGACCTCTGGCGGACCTATCCTCCCTCAGATCTCTGGCTGACATGTCCTGCCTCAGACCTCTGGCAGACCCGTCCTCCCTCAGATCTCTGGCAGCCTTGGGGTGCTGCCTACTTTGCGTGGTGGCTAGAGCCCTCTGGCGCTGTCCAGGCAGCCCTCCGGTGGAGCTGTAGGAACTGGCAATGGCATTGCGCTTAGGCAAGCTCATACCGCAGGGCTGGGGGTAGGAATCCACTTGCTCTCTGGAGCTCTCCCTGGGGAGCTTTGTGGGCAGAGGCCCAGGCCTGGGGACATAAGGAATCAGAGCTCGGGAGCCTACCAAGGTCTTGAAGGAGGATGGCATCCCCAGAGGACATAGGGTGCCCTTCCTCTGCTCAGCCTGTTGCCCCACTGCACAGGCATCAAGCAGACTGCTGGTGCGGGGAACTTTGCTGCTGCCTGTGCCCATCACGGACGTGCTCTGAGGACAGTCTGCTGGGTGACACGAGGGTCACATTGGCCTGCAGGTAGGGCAAGTGTTCTGGGTAACTCTTCCAAGAGTACTCACTTGAAGCCCAGGATGCCTCTGGTGACGTGGAGAACGATCCACCGGTACAGGTGACTAACGGGAATTCACCCACCCAGGGCTCCAGGCAGGTGTGCTGAGGGGCCCAGGCAGATGGCCCCTCGGGGTAAATTCCTGCCCCTCCATGCGCAGGGGGGCAGAGGGGCAGGGCAGAGGGGCAAAGCTAACCCCAGAACTGCCCGCCCAAGCAGTAAGATAACATAAGGTATGTGTTCTCCAAAATCCGGCAGAGCACCCTTCTTGGAGCAACCATCTGTTCCACAATCCAAGTGACAATGATTTTTAGTTGCTGGGACACAACCCTGGTGCGAGAGGGAAGCTCGGCCCAGCAGGTGGGTGGGCAAGCCATGGACACAAATGGTTAAACACAGGGTGTGCACATGCCCTTTGCAATATTGTGCAGCCTCCAGAGGAGAAAGGTCCCACAGCCACTCTGGAGAAAGAATGGTGCAGGAGCCCCAGATGCTGAGGGACTGCTCTCATAAGGGCTGCTGGTTGCATGCCCTCCCCTGAGGCTGAGGGTGACAGTTGAGCACAAACAAGCTATGCAGTCTGGTGAGGGCCCAGGACCCTGTGGCCAGGGGCCATTTGTTGTGGCCCCTGATCATAACAAGGTAGACTCAGGGTAGTGGGGATAGCAGCTGCAGGACTGGAAAGCGTTTGGGTCAGGGCTTGTGAAACTTCCCACCCTGGAAGTTAGAAGGAGCACATTTAATCTCACAGTCCCTCTTTTTTTAATTCTTGGAATTTCACCTGCCTTTTCCTGTCATTCACCTTCAGCCTGAAGACCTTCCTCTTGGATATTTGTCACATGATTTTTTAGTAATAAATTCTCTCTAGTTTTTCCTCTCCTCTTTTTTTTTTTTTTTTTTTGGTGGAACCCTGGATTGAACTCAGGTTGAACTCAGGCCCTTGTGCTTGCCAGGCAAGTGCTCAAGTGCTTATTCTACTGAGCCATTTTCCCGGCCCCTTCCTTCTCCTCTAACTTTCTTTGTTTTTTTTTTTTTTCATTTTCTTTCTTTCTTTCTTTCTTTCTTTCTTTCTTTCTTTCTTTCTTTCTTTCTTTCTTTTTGGCAGAACTGGGGATTGAACTCAGGCCCTTGTGCTTGCCAGGGAAGCACTTATTCCACTGAGCCATCTTCCCAGCCCCTTCCTCCTCCTCTAACTTTCGTATTTATTTTTGTTCAGGGCTCAATACTTCCATTACACAGTGTAGTACCTGGGGTGGTCTTTCTGTTTCCACCCTGAAAGAGATATTCTACCATATTTTTCATGATTCTTAGGCAATCTCAGTCCTGGTATACCAAGAAGGACAATTGATGACAACTGTCATGGCACCTTGGCTAAAGTAGTACAATCAGCAATGCCAATATCAAGAAACAGCCTAGAAGATGGCAAACTCTGGTGCCTGTTAATTTGCCACCCTTAACTGTATGTACTACGATGTGGTTACGGAATAAAATCTACAATGACTCAGAGAATTATGTGCAGCAAACAAGCTCTCCTTGTGGCAATTTTACACTCAGGGGAGAAAAATGGAAAAGAAATTAGGGGGAAAATATAGAGAAACAGAAGAAGAGGAAGTGATTCCAAGCAAGGCTGGAGGGAAGGGAAGATCATACAAACTTTGGGTAACAGGAAGAAACAGGAGGAATAGAGAGATGGAAGAAATAAAATCAAGAACAGAACACAACAACAAAACTAGAAACTGTAAGACTTCTGCCCCTGGCACAAAGGAGAAGTGGGAGGTAGGGAAAGAAACCTTTATTGGGTAGAAGGGCTGCTGAAGAGACACAAGGACCCTCAAAGTGGGGAGCTGGGGATAGGATTTTTATTGGGTTGGACTAGAGGTGGATTTTCCATTTACATGGGCAGTATGGTGTCCTATCATGTGCTGACTGAGGAAGGCTTGGTGTGGTCATGAAAAGCAAAACAGAAAGCTTGAGGTTAACCAGAGGGAAGAAGATGAGAGTCAGTCTAGGAGAGGTTCGTCCTTGGTTTAGGATCCCCATGCTGCACTGGCTAGCCATCATCATGACCCAGTGGACCACAGTATGGGCTCAGACCCACGTTCACACTCCTATCAAAATAAAAACAAACAATTGAGAAGACAAAATATAGAGAGAGAAAAAAGAAAGGGGGAAAATATCTACTTCAACGCATGTCTCTGCTGTCACTGGTAGACTTCGTGGGCAGACAGTCCAGATTCAAACCCCAGCAAGCCAGTTTAGTCTTATGGCAGGGTAGTGGATGATCCCAGCAAGCCTGTGCCACCTTTAGTTCCATTGAAATTTAGGCTGGTTTCTGGCTTTCAGGTTGGAACTTGATTTGTTTTCTAGCCTGCGATAGTCTATGGACCTCCTGCTTGCTTTAACTGCACTCCCTGACCTCTTGCTGACTTGAACTCAACACTCACCCTGTCACTGGGACCTACCAGATGGAGTGCACAGCTGTTTTGACTTTGATGCTCAGTTGGCCCCTCTCTGAGATGGGGCTCCAATTGCTGTCTCCTGGGAGACATCAGAACCTGAATAACTCACTGCCAGTGCGGTGGAGCTGTGTCCACTGCTCCATTTCTCCAGAGGCTTGTGGTACATTTCTCCATGGAGGCTTTTGGGGTCAGCAGCAACCACTGTGTCTGCCGCCCCTCACATGCAGTGAGGCTGCGCTCAAGGAAAGTGTGCTCCCTGCATCTCCTTCTTCCCTGAAATCTCTGTCTCTTCCATCTCCTTACTACCTGTAATTATTCTTCAGATCCTCCCTTGCCCCGAGGGATGCACTTCGCTCCTTCTGCTCTTCCTCACAGCGCTACATTTCAGTGTCTGGACACCAAATCTCAGAAAGGCTCTTTCACTGCTGTTTATCACTCTGCTGTCTGCCTAGAAGTCCTCCAGAAATATTTTGAACACCAATAAGTGTAAGTCCCTGGGCTAGCACTACGAATTTAATGATACCTAAGATCCTCAGGAGTTTCCATTGACTATCCTAGGAATTTTAGACCCTTTTTTCTCTTAGAAAGTCACCTTGTGATGGGCAAAGTACCTATAAATAAAAGTACACAGGAAGGAATGCAATTTTTCCACCAGAGGGAGATCCAGAATGTGTCCACACCATAGTCCCTTTGCTGTTCTCTTAGTCTACTTGAGTGAGGAGAAGAAAGAGAAACTCAGAGGTAGATGGATGATTTGGAATATTAGGATAGCTCCCAAGATGGGCACAGGAAGGTATAGCAAAGGCCCATTCAGGAATATAGGCCAATCTCACTGTATCCACAATCCTACTCTTTCTTTTTTGTTTAAATTGGTATTCATTTCATCTACCAACACAGTCTCCAGTTGCAGCCATTTCCCTATAAAAACCTCAAATTTATCTTTTCTATGGCTGAATACTCCACTGTGCAAAAATACCACAGCTTTTTTATCTGCTCCTCAGTTGATGAGCATTTGGGTTGTTTCCAGGATTTAGCTATGAGTAATTGTGTTGCTATAAACATGGGTGCACTTATATCACTGTGGCATGATGTTTTTAGTTCTTCAGGAAAAATACCTCATAGGGAAATAGCTGACTTGAATGGGACCTCCTGTCCTAGCTTTTTGAGGAATCTCCACACTGAGTTCCATAGTTGTACCAGTCTGCACTCCCAGTAACAGTGCAGAAGGACTCCTTTTTTCCCCCACAGCCTCTCCAGATACTGGCTGATTTCTTGATGTTAGCCATCCTTCCAGAGGTGAAATGGAATCTAAATGTAGTTTCAATCGCAGTTCTTGAATGACCAATGATACTGAACATTTTTTCATATATTTATGTGCCTCTTGTATTTCTTCATCCACAAATTGTCTATTCATCTCAGATGCCCATTTTTGGATTAGGTCTTTGAATTTCAGTTATTAAAATTCTTTACGTTCTAGATAGAAGCTCTTTGTCAGAGGGTCTGTCAGCTATAATTTCTTCCCAGTTTGGGGATTCTCCTTTTATTCTGTTGGAGATTGCCTTTGAAGTGCTGAAACTTTTCAAAAAGACGTGATCCCAGTTGTTCATTCTTTGATATATTTCCCGGGCCATTTGGTATTTGTTCATGAGCTCTCTACCGACCCTTATGTCCATAATATTTGTACCTACATTTCCCCCAGAAGATTTAGTATTTCTGTTCTAATACTTAAGTCTTCGTTCCATTTTGACTGTAGCTTTATGCATGTTGATAGGTATGGGTCTAGTTGTAGCATTTGGCATGTCCAACACCATTTACTAGAGGCTATCTTTCTTCCAGTGAACATGTTTGGACCCTTTGTCAAAGATAAGGTGGCTGAGTGTGGTTGTAGTTGTGTCTGCATCTTCTAATATGTTCCACTGATCCTCAGGTCGGCTTGTGGCCAGTACCACCATGATTTTATCACAGCACCTTTGTAGTGTAATTTGAAGCCAGGGATTGTGATGCCTCCTCCCTTTCCTTTGTTGCTCAGGATTGGTTTTTCTATTCTAGGTCTCATGTCATTCCAGATGAATTTTAGGAATATCTTCTCTAGAAAATCAGACCTGCATGTGCAAACATTGTATATTTTTTCATTTTTATTATCATTATTTTTTATATATTTATGTTTTATTGAGAAATAAATATGAATGAGACAGTTTCACAGCTGATTAATAGGATAGTTTTGATAGTCAATACCCTGTACATTGTTATCTTCTTAGTGGTTATCCATAGTACAAGAAGCAGATAGGATATTCTGTCCAAACACTGTTAGTACAGCTCTTTCTTCTCATTGAGTTAAGTGAAAGTAGCTGTAAATTTATCCTAACTATTTTGTACATATAAATACAAAATGTCTTTCCTTTGTATCTTTTTTTAGTTGTACTTTTAATTTTTATCTATTTTGTCCTGTCAGAGGTGAATATTCTATTGGCATCTAAATACTATAGGTGTTTGAATTCACCTAAACAATCTAACACTGTCTAGCAGTCGATAATATTAGTGGGTTATCCTCAGAAGTTATTGACTTGAGCCTTTTACAGCTCATCGTATTAATATGGATTTACTTTATATACCTTGTTTTTATACTTTTCTGCTGGATGGTTAAGACCAAGATATACCAAGACCTATATACCAAGAAATGTAACTTTTGTATCTGATAAGGTCAGCCAAGTACTCTCAGGATTTATCCTGTAGCCCTATACCGCCTTTTGTACATCCTTTTGTCAGTGTATGACACAAGGATGAGTTACGGCCATTGCTTGACCAATTTGCTCTCTGTGAAAGCTTCAGAAAATGTTTTTTCTCTCCATGTGACTCTCCCCAGGCTCACTTTAGATCATCAAATGCATTTCTCTGTGGCTCCATAATCTTCTTGATCAGAAAATTTGGAGCACAACTGAGGTACATATTGTTGGGTTTTTTAAAATTTTATTTATTTATTTAACAAAATCTCAAAACAAGATTTTAGGAGAGTAATAATGGTTACTGCATTGTGTATTGTTACTGCCAAAGTAGTTTCTCATATTACAAGATATAGGCAAGAAATAA
>NW_004524904.1:72329-91531 GCF_000260255.1 Octodon degus
TCCTCCAGGTGGGTGTTGTTTGGTTCTGGCTATGTGCTCCACTTCTTTCTGCTGTAGGCATTAGACTTGAACCCTTTGTGTCTTGCTGGCAAGATGTTCTGCTCCTGAATCAGCTGGGTGGGTCTTGCCTCTAGCCTCTTTGCAGGGAGTTCTGCTGAACGGTTCCCTGCTGTGCCTGCAGCCTGGGTCAAATGAGGATCTAGCGGGCCCTGGGTCATCTCACTCAGTCGCAGGGCCTGCGCTCAGGGTCTGTTCAGGATCCCGCGGCCCCGGGTCGTCTCACTAACTCACAGGGACTGCGCTCTGGATCTGTTCAAGATCCCACGGCCCTGAGTCGTTTCACTCACTCACCGGCCTGCGCTCTGGATCTACTCAGGATCCGGACAGTCCCAGGTCCTCTCACTTACTGGCGGGTTTGCGCTCTGGATCTGTTGAGGATCCCGTGGCCCGGGTCGTCTCACTCTCTCCCAGGCCTGCACTCTGGATCTGTTCAGGATCCCGATCCTGGGCTGTCTCACTCACTCGCCGGTCCTGGGCTCTGGGTCTGTTCAGGATTCTTAAGGCCCTGGGTCATTTCACTCACTCGCTGGGCCTGCGCTCTGGGTCTGTTCAGGATCCTGCGGCCTGGGTCGTCTAACTCAATCGCCGGGCCTGCACTGTGACTCTGTCAGGATCCCGCATCCCTCAGTCGTCTCACTCACTCGCCAGGCCTGCGCTCTGGGTCTGTTCAGGATCCAGCATCCTGGTTCATCTCACTCACTCACCGGGCCTGCGCTCTGGGTCTGGTCAGGATCCCGCGGCCTGGGTCCTCTCACTCACTCGCCAGCCTGCACTCTGGGTCTGTCAGGATCCCGCGGCCCTCAGTTGTCTCACTCACCAGCAGGCCTGCGCTCCGGGTCTATTCAGGATCCCGCAGCCTCGGTCGTCTCACTCACTTGCCGGGCCTGCACTCTGGGTCTCTTCAGGATCTCGCGGAACCCGGGTGTACTCACTCACTCGCCGGGCCTGCACTCTGGGTCTGTGCAGGATCCCGCGGCCTGCGCCGCCTCACTCACTCACCAGCCTGCGCTCTGGGCCTATTCAGGATCCCATGGCCTGGATCATCTCTTTCACTGGCCGGGCCTGCTCTAGGGTCTGTTCAGGATCCCGCAGACCTGAGTCGTCTCACTCACTCGTGGGCCTGCGCTCTGGGTCTATTCAGGATCTGGAGAGTCCCAGGTCATCTCACTCACAGGCGGGCCAGCGCTCTGGGTCTGTTCAGGATCCCGCGGCCTGGGCCGTCTCACTAACTCGCCGGGCCTGGGCTCTGGGTCTGTTCAGGATCTGTAAGGCCCTGGGTCGTTTCACTCACTCGTCGGGCCTGCGCTCTGGGTCGATTCAGGATCCCGCGGCCTGGGTCGTCTCACTCACTCGCTGGGCCTGCACTCTGGGTCTGTGCAGGATCCTGCAGCCTGGGTTGTCTCACTCACTCACTGGGCCTGCACTCTGGGTCTCTCAGGATCCCGCGGCCCTCAGTCGTCTCACTCACTGGCAGGCTTGCGCTCCGGGTCTATTCAGGATCCCACGCCCTTGATCGTCTCACTCACTCACCGGGACTGCACTCTGGGTCTGTCAGGATCCCACCTCCCTCAGTAATCTCACTCACTCGATGGGTCTGTGCTCTGGGTCCATTCTGGATCACATGGCCCCCGGGTGGTCTCACTCACTCGCCAGGCCTGCGCTCTGGGTCTGTTCAGGATCCCGCGGCCCTCGGATGGCCTCACTCACTCGCCGGGCAGGCATTCTGGGTCTGTCAGGATCCCCCCTCCCTCAGCCGTCTCACTCACTCGCCAGGCTTGCGCTCTGGGCGTCTCACTCACTCGCCGGTCCTGCACTCTGGGTCTGTTCCGGATCCCGCGGCCCGGGTCGTCTCAGTCACTGGCCGGGCCTGTGCTCTGCGTCTATTTAGGATCTCGTGGCCTGGGTCGCCTCACTCACTCGCTGGGCCTGCGCTCTGGGTCTGTTCAGGATCCCGCAGCCTGTGTTGTCTCACTCCCTCGCCAGGCCTGTGCTCCGGGTCTGTGCAGGATCCCGCGGCCTGGGTTGTCTCACTCAATTGCCTGACCTGCGCTCTGGGTCTATTCAGGATCTTGCCGCCTCGGTCATCTCACTCACTCGTCCGGACTGCACTCTGGGTCTGTCAGGATCCCGCCTCCCTCAGTCATCTCACTCACTCGCCGGGCCTGCGCTCTGGGTCTGTTCAGGATCACGAGGCCCCCGGGTGTTCTTACTCACTCGCCGAGCCTGCGCTCTGGGTCTGTTCCTTATCCCACGGCCTTGTTCGTCTCACTAACTCGCTGGGCCTGCGCTCTGGGTCTGTTCAGGATCCCGCGGCCTGGGTTGTCTCACTCACTCGCCGGACCTGCGCTCTGGGTCTATTCAGGATCTGGAGAGTCCCAGGTCATCTCACTCACTGGCGGGCCTGCGCTCTGGGTCTGTTCAGGATCCCGCGGCCAGGGTCGTCTCACTCACTTAAGGGGCCTGCGCTCTGGGTCTGTTCAGGTTCCCGAGTCCCCGGGTGTTCTCACTCACTCGCCGGGCCTGTGCTCTGCTTCTGTGCAGGATCCGGCGGCCTGGGTTGTCTCACTCAGTCACCGGCCTGCGCTTGGGGTCTATGCAGGATCCTGTGGCCTGGGTCGTCTCTATCACTCGCTGGGCCTGTGCTAGGGTCTGTTCAGGATCCCGCGGCCTGGGTCGTCTCACTCACTTGCTGGGCCTGCACTCTGGGTCTGTCATCATCCCGCGGCCCTCAGTCCTCTCACTCACTGGCAGGCCTGCACTCCGTGTCTATTCAGGATCCCGCGGCCTCGGTCCTCTCACTCACTCACTCACCGGGACTGCACTCTGGGTCTGTCAGGATCCCACCTCCCTCAATCATCTCACTCACTCGCTGGGTCTGCGCTCTGGGTCTGTTCAGGATCCCGCGGCCTGGGTCGTCTCACTCACTCTCGGGGACTGCACTCTGGGTCTGTCAGGATCCCGCCTCCCTCAGTCCTCTCACTCACTTACCGGACATGCATTCTGGGTCTGTCAGGATCCCCCCTCCCTCAGTCGTCTCACTCGCTCGCCGGGCCTGCGCTCTGGGTCTGTTCAGGATCCTGCGGCACTCGGTCGTCTCACTCACTGGCTGGACTGCGCTCTGGGTCTGTTCAGGATCCCGCGGCACTCAGTCGTCTCACTCACTCCCTGGGCCTGAGCTCTGGGTCTCTTCAGGATCGCGCGGCACTCAGTCGACTCACTCACTCGCTGGACTGAGCTCTGGGTCTGTTCAGGATCCCGCGGCACTGGGTCGTCTCACTCACTCACCCGGCCTGCACTCTGGGTCTGTTCAGGATCCCGCCTCCCTCAGTCGTCTCACTCGCTCGCCGGGCCTGCGCTCTGGGTCTTTTCAGGATCCCGCGGCCTGGGTCGTCTCACTCGCTCGCCGGGCCTGCGCTCTGGGTCTTTTCAGGATTCCTCGGCCTGGGTCGTGTCTCTCACTCACCGGGCCTGCACTCTGAGGTACATATTGTTGCAGTACAGGTTCTCCTATGTCCTGGGTCTTCACTGACCTTGAAACTCTAGGACCAAAATGTTGGCTAACCATGCTGCCCTTCCTTTTCTCCAATTTTGATCTGCTAACTTAGGTTGTTAACCCTCAAGAAGAGAAGCTAATTATTAACCTGCAATATATGCAGTTCAGTTTACCCTATCTGTCAAAATATCAGACATTTTGGCATATCCTGGAACAGGTATTTTCCATCAGATATTGATATGTTGAACTTTAAGTCCTTACAAAATATGAAGGAACAATAATTATATAAAAGTAGAAATAAGCATTTACATATTTTTACAAAGAAATTTAGAGGGGCCAGGGAGATGGCTCAGTGGAATGAGCACTTTCCTACCAAGTGCAAGGCTCTGAGTTCAATCCCTGGTTCTGCCAGAAAAAAAAAAAAAAAAAAAACCACAAAGAAATTTAGAAACCTAATCATATATGGAATTGTAAGGCCTTATATTAGGGAGACAATACGATATTTACAGATATGGGTCTGGTTTATTTCACTAATAAGCATATCTTCAAGGGGCATCCACTTAAATATGAAGGCTTCAAGTTTATCATTCTTTATAGCTGAGTAGTACTCCATTATATAAAAGTACCACATCATTTTCAACCATTCCACATGTGACAGGCATTTTGGTTCAAACATTGTATTGTCTTGTTAGTGTGAGAACCTGAAACAGTAAATAAATCTGAAAGGTGCAATAGATCTGTGAAAGGCAAAGAATCTGCTAAGTGAGGAAAAATCCAAAGTAAGAAAAGAAGAAAAGAAAGAAGGGAAAATGATATATGCATGCATCTATGCAGGGCAGTTTGGGTAATTGTACTGTTGACTTCTGCTGTTCTATTGAAAGGAGCAGTTAATGTACAATTGTTTTCTTTTCTTTTTAAACCAATTTTGCTGTTTTATGTCTAGTAATCTAAACAACTACTGTGAAGATAGCATTAGGAAATACAACAACCATTGTCAAATTCTTGTTATTTTGTTTAATGAAATTTTGTATCATTTCTTATTTTTTACCATATTATATTATTTACAAAATAAAAAAATAAATTGCAATTACTATTAGATGCCAAGAGATACTGCAAATAATAAGGTGACAGTATAAAAGGTCATGTGGAGAAAGAGTTAGTGAGTGTGTCTCCACTGACAGTGACTCACATGAGACAGAGTTTCCCAAGAGCATTCTTCACAGCACCTATTCACGAGAGATGCACTGAATCCCAACACCAAAAAAGGAGCGTATAATCCGCATCTTTCACAAGTTTCCAGGGTGAGTTTTATCAATGATAATGTCTAAAAAAGACTTACCTGTTTGAACTTTTATTTATTTATTTATTTATTTTTGAGGAACCGGGAATTGAACTCAGGCCCTTGCATTTGCCAAGGAAGTGCTTATTCCACTGAGTCATCTCCCCAGCCCCTGAACTTTTTAATTCTTGTGCTATTTATAGGTTGATATTTTCAGTAGCTTCATAACCCCTACTTTGAAGACCTAGATTAAAGTTGCTTTTCCTTAGTGGAAAATAAAATCTTTCTTGGGCCAGGGAAATGGCTCAGTACCATAAGCACTTCCCTGGCAAATGCAAGGGCCTGAGTTCAATACATGGTTTCACAAAAAAAAAAAATCTTTCCTTCGTGGGTACCTGCAATGTCTGTGTGGTGCCCTCTCTGCACAGGAGGTATCATTGCAGTCTTTTCATCCTGGACAAAACTTTGATTCCCTTTTTTTTAGTACAATTTAATAATAAAAGCACTGTTCACATGTTTGTTTTTCATTATGTCTAAGGGCTTTTGTTTTGTTTGTTTCCTGGGGGTTTCCAAGGAATTGAACTCAGGACTTTGCACTTGCCAGGCAGGTACTGTACTGAGCTATATCCCAGCTCAGTTTTGGTTTTTAAATATTAAATGTTTTAGATTAAAAAAATAACAGACTTTCACAACATTTTACTATTTTTGCATAGATCTCTTTTACAAATAATGAAGTAAACATTATAAAGACAGCTAACAGCTAATCCAAACCCTGTCTCTCCCTGTCTCCCTCCCTCTCTCCCTCTGCAGCGGTAGCCATTATAAGGTTCATTCTTCTAAGGAAGAGCTAAAGCTGGAAATTGGTCTCATGTGTCAGGGCAAGGCAAGGCTGGTCCAAGAATGAAGAGTGTCTAATGCGATCACTAGTCTCTAGGCAACCCTGTGTCTCATTATTCTAACTTTGTCAAATGTATACGTAAACACCCCTGTAGTGCCTCTCCCTTTTCTCCCATGTGGAGAGAGAGGGCTCCACCTGACACCGCTTGGTCTCTTGTCTTTATTTCTTGATCCTCTTGCCACCCCAACCCTCAGATATCAAGAGCTGCATAGGGTGCAGCATATTCTCATGCATTCTTAATATTTTATATATACACATATACATATGCTATAAACTATATACTGTTTTACATTTCAGGTTCCCCTAAAATTGATATCATATGCATATTTTTAATTGCTTTTTTAAAAAGCTAACTACTTTTACATTATACATGTCAGTTGTGGGTAATCTTTTAATTATGGCTTTCAGTTACTCCATCATCTTGATAAATCCAGTCTATACAGCCATTGCCCCCCCTGAAAGATCATTTCCAGTGCTTTTTGCACAAACATTTCTCTACTCAACACCCATGCATTTGTTCACTTACACACATGAGCATCCGTTTCTTGAGAGTTCAAATCCAGTGGTGGAACTACTATATTGTGTGGATGGATATACAAAACATCACGAAAATTTCCAAGTCCCTGTGTAAGGTGACTGTGGCAATTTATACTCATACTTGCAAAAATAGTAATAATAATTTATTTGCTAGCATTTGGTATAAGCAGGTTAATGACAGTTTGCAAAGATGGTATGTATGGAATAATTTCTATAGTTTTTTGTTGTATTCAATTCACTACCATTGAAGTTGAGCTTCTTTTTATGTTTTTTTTTTTTAGCTTTTGATCGTTTTCTCTTCTAGCAATCAACTGATCACATAATTTGCCTATTTTTCCCAAAGGTTGCCTTGTTTAAACTTTCTTTATAGGAGTTTTTACACATTCTACATACTTATTCTCAATTAGTTACATACTATACAAATGATTACACTGTGGCTGTCACTTATCATTTAATTATGTTATAGCGTCTTTCTTGATAGTCTTCAGTCTAATATCTGCAAGTAGGTCAATCTTTTCCTTTCCCCAACTTTGCTTTTTTATCATGTTTGCATGACTTTGCTTTTTTATAATGTTTGAAGCCTTTTCTCTGATTCTAAACTCCTAAAAAATATTATTTTCAATAGATTGAAAGTAGCTGGGGCTTTAAATCCTCATTGTTTATTGGCCCCTTCTGTGACTTTTAAAAAATAACCTAATTTAATATTATTGTATCAGAGCCTTATGGTTTTTGTTCTTGCTTATGTTTTCTTTCCCCAGATTGACATTTTCTTCTCTGTCCCACTTTGTGCCTACTCCCCCAGTAAACCACCCCCCTCTGAACTCCAGTGAGGAATTCCTATTTTTTTCCCATAATTTGACTGATAAACAAATAGCAATGAGATAGTTTAAAACCAAATTGGTAGGAAAGTTTCAATAATTAGCACATTGCATACATTCCCCCTAGTGGTTATTTGCTGTACAAGATGCGGACATGATATCCTATTTACAAACACCATTAGAACAAATCCCTCTATTCATTAAAAGAATGTAAGTATATATCTAACCTAACCACTTTGAATACATAGATACAAAATGGACATTCATCTCTATCCCCTTTTTTTGTTAAGTTCCATTATTTGAATATTATAGGTGTGTAAACTCAGCAAAATATACTAAAAGAGTCCAGTAGTCCATAATAGTATTGGGTCTTCCACTTCACTGGCAATGTCGGAAATTGTGGACCTGAGTCCCCTACAGTTCAACATAAAACCATGGCTTTACTTTTTATACTTCCTTTTTATACTTTTCTGCTGGATGGTTAAGACCAAGATAAAGCAAGACCTATGCAACAGGAGTTGTAGCTTTTGGATTTGATAAGGTCAGTGAAATCCCTTCAGGATTTATCCTGAGATCCTGTACCTCAGATTGTAGAACCTTTGTCAGTGTCAGACATGTGGATGACTCATGACCATTGCTTGGCCAATGTGCTCTCTGTGAAAGCCTGAGAGAATGTTTTCTCTCCATGTGACTCTCCTTAGGCACACTCTACATCATCGATCACTTTCCTCTTTGGCCCCATAATCTCCTTGATCAGAAAATTTGGGACACTACCAAGTTACATGATGTTACAGTACAAGTTCTCATATGTCCTGAGTCTTAATTGACCTTAGAAGGTGAGGGCCAAAATGTTGGCTTTCCTTGCAGCCCTCCTTTTTCTCTAATTTTGGTCTGCAAACTTAGGTTGTTAATCATCCAGAAGACAAGCTTATTGTTATTACCATACAACTTAGGCTGCTAAGCTTAACCTCACTATCTGTCTGAATATCAAACATCTTAGGCATAACATGGAACAGGTATTTTTCATCAAGTATTGATCTGTTGAACTTTAAGTCCCTACAGAATATGATGAAAAAACATTTTAAAATTAGAATATATTTTAAAAATAGGCATAAAGAATTATATACTTCTTATGTTTACCCATAAGTCCAAAAATCTAACCATATACAACCTTGAAGCAGGACAGTCCCACAACATTCCTTTTCCTGTCTCCTGCCTTCATTCACCACCCCTTTCTTTTTGAACAATCATCTACCCAAGAGACAGCATGGCAGCAAACTGGCATGTCATGACAAGCAGCCCGTATTCAGAAGATCAGAATGACAGGCACTCCAAGCATGAACCTACTATTACAAATTGCCATCTTCAGTGCAGTTGCTTAGTTCACAGGTGTCCTGTTTTGTTAATAGTGTCCTCATTTCACCAAGTGAACAACGGTTCATATCTTTGTGTAGTGAGTTAAGCTCCAGGGAAAACATGTGCTGCCTGGCTTGCCACTGTGCTGCTGGCTGAGCAGGAGTCACATAGCAGCTGGTGGAGCCTGGTGAGGAGGAGCCAATGCCCAGGCTTATGAGGCCCCAAATCTGGAAATGGGAAGAGTTAGAAGGTGGCAGCTCCTGAGAGGACACATGTGAGGGATGCTTCACTTCCATGCCCAGGGGACACCACTCTCGTGATACTTGAGTGGCTGTTGAGTGCTTCAGGTTAGCTACCTTCACTGCCACGTTTAGTCACCCTTTGTCATATTCACAGAACCATAGGGTCACCTCCCCTTTGCCGGCATTTCTCACATGAAAGGACATACTCTTTTTAGTACTGAGGATGGAGCCCAGGATCTTTGTACTGAGCTAATCACTAACCCTTTACTATTTTTCACACTTATTTTAAGGCAAGGATTTGTTCAGCTGCTAAATTACCCAAGCTAGGCTTGAACTTGGAATCCTCTCTCAGCCTGTCAGAGTACTGGGATTCCAGGTATGTGCCACCACAGCCAGCTTGAATGGGACTTCTCCTTTTCCTTCTCCTTCTCCTTCTCATTCTCCTTCTCCTTTTCCTTCTCCTTCTCCTTCTCCTTCTCTTTCCCCTTTCCTTTTCCCTTCCCCTTCCCTGTCCTTTTCTCCTTCTTCTCCTTCTGAATCTCCTTTGTCACCTCCTCCTCCTCCTTCTTTAAATGTTACACAATTCCACTGAACAAAATAATAGGAATTAGACAGTGGTTTTTGTGTTATTTAATGTAACCTTCAAATTAGTTGCTTAGATTACCAGATATAAACATCAAAGTTGATAAACAGAGAAATAGTTGATAGAAATTAAAAACAAAACAAAAAGCAAAATTTTAAGCATTAACCTCATTAGCCTATGATAAAAATCTATATATGTGGGAAGTGACAAAATAACATATAAAAGAAGCAATCCAAAATGTTACTGTGGATATAAAGGATCTTCAGGAAAAAAATATTGTTGATGTCACAATAGACAACCACATTTGATACCAAGGTAAAGACTGGGACGAGATTAGTGATACAATTTTGAAATAAGTAAAGCTGAATTCATTTGCATATCTCAAGGCTCATTATGTTTTTATGATGTAATTGGTGTACTCATTCTCTTGCTTATAATCCTTCTCATGAAATTGTATCATGAAAGAATCTCATTCCAATAAGAGATAGAGGCCATATAGCTATGACTGATTCTGCTGAAACTTCTTCAAAGCAAAGAAGGGGGAACTGTGGAGGACCACCTGGGTGACTCTCCTTGAAAGAAGAGCACTTGTCTCCATGTTTGCTGGGCCTGAGCCTATTTCCGTGGATTGATAGATACAGAGCTGGCTTCTATTTTCCTTATCCCTTCAACTGGCTTTAAGCAATGCATACTGGTCTAGCTGAGGTGCTGGTGGTAGTTATTGAAGACAGTATATGTGTTTCCCTGAAAAGGCATGCCTCCTGCTCTTTAACATGAGCCAGGTCAAGACAGGATGAAGAGCCAATGTTCCATGCTGTCAGCGGGGATTGAGTCTCAAAATAGAGGCTATGACTTCCTGGGGCTTGAAAGATCACACATGAGAGCTGAGGCTCTGGACCCCAAGACATTAGATACTATCTCAATATTACAATGCAAATTATTTTTTCTGTATGTCCTTGTCTCTGCATAAGAAAGAGGTATGCAGGCCTCCTATTTACCCAGCTCACAGTACTCACCTACTTCCTGCCCTTCTCAGTCATTCATCCTCAAGTCACACCCCCTTCATGACTAAATAAAACCTGGCTTGAGCTCTGAGTCGAGGCCTGTGTTCCAGATAGCTGTCACCATAACTATACTTAGTGCCTCTTGGCTCCCCATAACTATAAATATGTTTTAGTGTCTTTATTTTCACCCTGGAAAGTGGTAGATTGGAATTGACTTGGTGGGATTGCAATAATGTATTTTTGGGATTATAAGTATAAACTTGTTGGACTGAGACAAGGACCAGGGGGATTGCCTACATCTCTTTATGGATATTTACTGTGGTACTGGGGGATGCACCCAAGGCC
This sequence comes from Octodon degus, assembly GCF_000260255.1. NCBI lineage: Eukaryota > Metazoa > Chordata > Mammalia > Rodentia > Octodontidae > Octodon > Octodon degus. The sequence goes on from NW_004524904.1 coordinate 82,945, forward strand.
TTGCATCACCAGACCTTTTTCTGATTTTAAGGCAGGGCCTCACTCAGGTGTTCCCCAGGCTCAGTTTAATCTCATGATTTCCTGCCTTAGCTTCCCAAAGTGCTGGGATTACAGGCATGTACCACCATGTCAGGCAAATGTTTTGCTATACTATAGAAGAAAGATAATATTCCTTGGATTATTTAGGAACACAATTGAGAGTGAGAATGAAAATTTGAATTATTCAACTGAGACAGTAAGCATTGTGTCATCCCTGTAAGAATTAGGGAGAACTTGTTCCCAAATAAAATACAAAGGGCTGTTAATGGAGCTTAGTGGTAGCTTTTTGCCTAGCATGTGTGAGGCTTGGTTTCCACCCTCAGTGCAGAAGACATATTACCCATGATCTCACTGCTTAGAGGGAAAGATGGTTTCACACCCATACATTCCACATCTATGAATGAGTATTTTACAGTAGGACCCCTGAGGGCAGGTCAGAAGGTTGTGGTCTCCATGTGGTCTGGGGGTTCCATGTATCTGGACCCAGGATGATGGCACTGGAAGTGGCAGAGCCTTGAAGAGTTGTGACTCAGTGAGGGATCCCTCACTAAGGACAGTTGGATCATGCCCTTGAAAGGATCTCTCTTTCTTTTTGGTTCCTAGCTTTCTGGTTTCTTGCTTTGAAATAAGCTTTTGCCATGTGTCATTCACCACTAGGTCCTCAATAGAACTAAGCCATGCCGTAGACCCTCCAAAATTGTGGGTTAAAGAAACCTTTCCACTCAATAAACTTAGCTGCCTCGGGCATTTCATTGTAGTAATGCAAAGATAACATGTGGACTTGGGTCCACGAAAAGTTCAGGACACAATTTCTTTTCTTTTTTTCCAGATCTTTAACTTTATTAGGTGCGACTAAGCTATGAGATACAAACCAATCAAAAACATTGAAGTTGTTTGAAATAGCTATGTACAGATACATTACACAGAAGCCAGCCTTGTGGGGAAGGGTGGGCTTACCGTGGGGACAAAGGAGCACATGAATTACAATAGGAAGAGTCTTATCCACCCAGGAAAGAAATAAATTACAGCCACACGGGCACTAAAAATTTGAGATCAATTTTTAAAGATTCCTTTAATGATAAAGTTTTCAAATGAAAACAGGTATCCCTCCTTCTCCTGTAGGTTTTCCAGCTCACTACCCAAGAAACTTGAGTTCTTCTATTAAGGCAGCTGGAAGCCCACCATAGGCTTGAATGGAATTTCTATCCAGTGTGTTACCTGTCCCCTTCTTTTGCTGTAACAATATGCTATGGGGAAAAATAAATTTCTGTGGTGCTGTCTTCTGGTAAAAGAGAAGTAGCACTCAAAATAAAGCAAAAGGCCACAGAGGGCTCCCTGAGAATCCAGTAGAATGAAGACAGGCCTTCAACTGTTTCCAAATAAACTTTGCAACTGGATCCAGGTGGAATAGTGCCCTGCAGCAAGTAGTGTATGTGCTAGGAAGAGGGCCCAGCTTCTAGGAACTGTCACTATGACTTCCTAGACCATTTTCTCTCTTTTACTCATAGTAAGTGAGAAAATATACCATGACTTTGAAGACACAATTTCAACTGCAGGCAAAGTGGTATCTTGCTTTCTGAATTTAATTATTTCCACAGTTCTGGTCACAAACCAAACTACACAAGAACTGAATCAAATTCATGGGTTAGGATGAATGTTGACCTTATGGAGAAATTTGATTCAGTTCTCATTCAAGTTGGTTTTTGAGCAGAATTGAAGAATAATTGATTTTATGAAGTGAGGTCCTGCTGTAAATAATAAAATCTTAAAAAATAATGAGCAATTGTACAGCAATTAACCACTAAGAAGAATATATGCAGTGTATTATTTGTTGAAACTGTACTTTCGATTTGATTTGAAACTATCTCATTGCTATATGTTTATCAATAAAACTTTGAAAAGAAAAACAAACAAACAAAAAAAAAAGAATTGAAAAAAAAAATAATGAGCAAACTGGAATCTACTAACAAACATACCATAATTTTATCATAAAATATAAACTTTCCTTTTGCCCACCCACCTTTTTTTGAGATGGGGTTTCATACTTCAAGCTATGAGCTCACTATGTAACCCAGTCCAGCCTCCAACTCACAGCATCCTTCTGCCTCAGTCTCCTGAGTGCTACAGGTGTATCCTTCCACAACTAGCAAAGATCACAATTCTTATCAGGTCATCCCTGTAGAGTTAAATTTGTCTATTTGCTACTGAGTTGGCAGCTTTGAGTCCAATTCTTCAATTCTCACAGAAATAAGATTTCCCCCCAAGTTCTGAGGACATTTCCAGAGCTATGAAACCAAAACTGAGATTGAGATAATGGCTGGCCAATTCTGACCCACCATAGTACCCATAAACCTGATCTTCATTCTTTTTTTTTGGTCTTCTCTTTTTGAGACAGAGTTTTACTACACAGTTCATGCTTGAATTCACATTACAGCCCAGGCTGGCCTCAAACTCACAGTGATCCTCCTCTTTCAGCCTCCTGAGTGCTGGGGTTACAGGCATGCACTACCACACTCAGCCTCCCTTCTGTGAATGGATTCATCTTATCCTCTTCTTCAGACTGTGCCCCTCTAGCTCGTTGGTTGAAGTCCTTTCCCTATTGTCTCTCCTTTTCTTTTGTCTAGAATCCAACTCACTTCAGTTTTCCCTTTTTTGTAATGGTAACTGAAGCCAGGGTCCTCATCTTGAGCTACATTCCATCTTTTTGAGACAGAGTCTTGCTAGGTTGATAAATTACCCAGCATCTTAGGCATTTTCCTCATTGCTGAGACAAGATACCTGACAGACACCAGTAAAAGGAAGAAAACTTATACCCAGTTTTTTTGTTTTTCTGTGATGTCAAGACTACAGCATTGTGATCCGTCCACCTCAGGATGTGTCAGTGCTATAACTGGTAGACAAAGGAGGCAGTCGTTACATTTTATACCTTGGATTTTTTTTTTCTTTTTTACTTTTCTGCAGGATGTTTAATACCAAGATAAAACAAGACCTATATAATAAGAAATGTAACTTCTGTCTCTGCCAAGTTCATTCAAATCCCCTCAGGATTTATCCTGAAACCCTGTACCGCAGTTTGTAGATCCTTTGTCAGTGTCAGCCATGTGGATGAGTCATGGCCTTTGCTTGACCAATTTGCTCTCTGTGAAAACTTGAGAGAATGTTTTCTCTCTATGTGACTCTCCTTAGGCACACTATTAATATGCTAAGCTGTAAAAGGCTCAAGTTAATAACTTCTGACATTGCTAGTCCTACGGATAACCCACTACTATTTTGGAGTATTGGACTATATTGGATTATTTTGCTGAATTCACAATCCTACAATATTTAAAAGGCAATGGAACACCCATCTCTGTCAAAATTGAACAAAAAAAAGGGGATAAAAATGAAGGACTATTTTGTATCTGTATATGCAAATAGTTAAGATAGATATACAGCTACTTTCAGTGTTTGGACAGGATATCATATCTGCATCTTGTACTATGAATAACTACTACAAAGACAACAATATGTTATGCATTAATTTTTGAAACTGTCCTACTGATCGGTTATGAAGCTGTCTCATTGCTATTTGTGTCTCAATAAAATTATTTTTTTAAAAAAGGAGGCAGTCAGAACTGAGATTTGTGCTGGATGATCCCAGTAAGCTGCTGAAGGACTAGGGCAGGGTATCAGTTGTGGTACTTTCAGATTCTGCCAAGTTTGGCTGAGCCTGTCCTCTGGCTGTAGGGTTGGGGCCTGAGTCATCAGACTACAACACTCTGGGTATCCTAGAGTTGCCCTGGCATTGCCTCCCGGATCATGTTCCACATCCATTCAGTCAGAACTCTGAGATGAGGCCAACTGATGGGTGCTCTGAGTCCTGGGTCCATTTTGGCCCTATGAAACATGGCATCTGGCCACACACCCTCTCCAGGGCACATAGCAGTTGCCTGGACTGAAGTCACCAGCTATTGTATTGTAGCTCTCAGCAACCACTGCTCTACTCCATGGTGTGTTTCTTCCTCAAGGCTGCTGGAGTTAGCACCCTCACTATGTCTCTGTGGATTTAAGCCTCATCTCTCCTGACACAAGCTGGGAGCCAGGTAGAAAGTACAGATTGCCTCTTCTTTTGCCACATCCAGTAAAGCTCCTGAAAAACTTCCAGAGGATGGACCATGAAGAAATGAAGGCAAGCATCAAAATGCAGAAAGCTGAGGTCACATGGAGTCCCCTTTCCTGGTGGGAGAAAGAATCACCCAATAACTGTAGTTTTTAAAAAATATTTATTTATTTATTTATTTATTTATTTATTTATTTATTTGGTACAGAGTCTCACTATGTAGTTTGGACTCATAATGATCCTGCTGTCTCAGCCTCCCCACCTCTGGGATTTCACTCATGTACCATGACACCAGGTTTTGGTTGCTGGCTCGGTGCAGGGCCAGCAAAGTATGTGGAACTTGGAATATAACTCAGGTCCTTGCGCTTTCCAGGCATGAGCTCAGCCCACTGAGCTATCTCTCCAGCCTGCAGTGTGTATATTTCTACACTCAGCAGGCTGATGACAGTGAAACTCCTCTACCTCACAACCTGTCCACCTGGCTCACCTTGAAGCCCTGCGTGCTTGGGGCTGGCCCTGCACTAGGCCCACTCATGTGATCAGTCTGCAGCTCAGCCGCTCCCCACACTTTTCTTCCGCATTTTAGTTGGTCTCTTCCTTTTCTCTGGGTGCCAACTTTTCCTGCAGATCCTGCATCTAGGGGATCTGCCACCTTTATTTCTCACTCAAGTTGTTAGTTTACAGTTCTGAATCTTGGTAAAGTTGATTTGTGGCTGTTTGCCACTCTGCCCACTTAGCAGTAGTCATCTAGAATCTAAAAGGAAGTCATCATATATCAGGTCCCTTCTCCTTTTGTGTCATCCGCACTGCCTTTCAAATCGGTATCCCACCATCCTTTACACATAGTTTTAAAACATTTTTCAAATCTTACTACAGATCTTGACTCTATTAAAGCAGGTATAGTTGATTTTGGTTTTTGATTTTGTTTTTAATAATACAGTCAACTTTTCAAAGAAACCCAAATAGGCTTTACATAAAATTGAAGAGCATTAGTCACCTATTTCCAAGTTGCTGAGGTTTAAAATTAGGCCTTCTAAGAATCTGTATGAATGCCAGGCTCCCGAGTTGCTCTTCTTTGTGCTCTCATCTTTCTCCACCTGAAAATACCTCAACAGCACTTTGCATGTTTTCCATGGCACCTGACTTTACTGGCATGTTTTCTTTCACAGCTCCCTCACCAGACTGGCATTCAGCAGGTCCAGTTCACTCATCTGGGGTCATCAGTGCTCTGCAGGGGACTAATTAGAGGTGTTTTCAGTGACAAATTGTCATTTTCAACTCCAGGCCTTCTTAACCTAAGTAGGTCATTTTCAATTCATAACAAGCACTAGCTTTGAAATTGAAGCAAATCTTCTCAGACTCACTTTTAATAACAGAAGTAGAAATGAGACTCTGTTGGGCTACTTGGTTTTCTGTCGTATCCTTGCTGGTGGTTGTGTAAAGTAACATTGCTTTGATGGAAGGCATTTTGGCAATTTTTACCAAAAGTTCAGAGGAGCATTAGTCTTTGATCCAGACCCAAAAGTTCTGGCTCTGGAAACTTCTCTTGAAGAATTCACAGGGGTCAAAGATATGTGTCAGTACTTTGGCTGTAGGATCCAGCAAGATGGCACAGAGGACTAAGGTGCCTTTATAGGGAAACCTTCACAAAGGCAGTGAACAAGGTTTGATCCCCAGCACTACCTGTAGAGCCAGCTCTGCCCTCAAGGTATGCTGAGGTGGTCATAGAGTCCAGGCATGGTGGCCGAAGCCTGTAATCCCAGCACTGGAGGAAGCTGAAAGCAGAGCAATCAGTATGAGATTGAGCTGTATAGTGACACCCTGTAACAATCAAATACATTAAAATAATAATAATAATAACAATAACAATAATAAAGAACTTTGGCTGTACTCCTGTCTGACTGGGAGAAGCTTGGGGTTTGTCTGTGGGCCCACTATAAGGGACCAGTTCAAGAGATCATGTATCCATATCACAGACAGCCACATTCAGAGGGAAAAGCATGAGAAGTTTGTATGTGCTAGTAAAATACATTGCTCAGAAAAACAAGAGTCCAAAAAAAAAAAGCATCAGAAAAAAAAAATACACTGAAAATAAAAATCTCTAGATTATCCACAAAAAAAAAAGAAAAGAAAGAAAAACAAGAGTCAAGGCTCTAGGCCTGCTATCCCAGCACTTGCTAGGTTGAAATCAGAGGATGGCATGCTTGAGGCCGGCCCTTTCAATTTAGCAAGACCATGTATCAAAAATAAAATTAAACATAGGTCTGGTTAACTATTTCTATGAGTTGACACTTTCCTCAGGCATGTGAGGCCTCAAGTGCAGTCCCCAGCATTATAAAAGAACTCTGTTGGGACCAGGTGAAAAGACTGATGCACTGGCATGCATGTGCGCGGCCATCTCCAAGTGCATTACACAACCCTCCTAATGTAGCTTCTCATAGCAGGGCGGGTGGTGGCAGGGAGCTGGGCCCTGCAGCCCATAGTGAGTCCCAGGCCACCTGAACTGCTCACTGGAGGGACTGCTTTCCCACTGATCTGAAGGAGGGTCTGAGGTTCTTACTGCGCCCAGGAGTGTTTGGTCACAGTAGCCTCCTGCTTCCCAGGTTCCTTTTCAGCCTCCTGGTCCCTGGTCACCTTTACTTCTGGGGAGACCTCACCCCATCCCTTCTCCTCAGGAGGCCCTTCCCCCAGCCTCCTCTCACTCGTTCATGCTGGATGCTGGCCAGGATCCAGTTGGATGCCATTCAGCAGGTGACTTCTCCTGCTCCACAGGTGAGGCCGACCTGTACCCTAAGGCTTCTCAGGAGGAACTGCACTTTGTGGTGGCTCTGCTTGGGCCTCATCTTGATTACTAAGCTGCAAGCTGATGTCTGTCTTGGGTATTCTGTGCCTGGGCCTGGAGCAAAGCAGTCCCTCCATGAACACACCAGAAGGGAAGGGGAGAGGGGAGAGATGGAGAAAGGAGGAAAGGAAGCAGGAGCCATAGGACCTGTCCACCAGCAGTGGAAACAGACCCACTTGTTGCTGCTATTCAGGAACCAGAATGGGGCTCAGCCTCTGTGATTTACCTGAGCATTCTGCTGTGAGATCTACGGCTTTAGATCTTTGTTTATCATTTTTCAAACAGGGTCTTGCTATGCAGTTCAGGCTGGTCTGGACTGCTGGGCCTGCACTGGAATTGAATTCATGAACATCCTCCTGCCTTAGCCTCCCAAGTGCAGGGATCAGAGCTGTGGTCCACCATGTCCAGCTCTACTATTAATAATATCCAGAAGTTGTGATTTTGGTTCAATCAATGAATGTATTTGTCAAGGGCACTTAATTATTTTTCTTTTTTGAAGTAACATGTCATCTAAATGTCTCCTCTGTCTCTTTTCCCTAAACCTCTGGGGGGGGGGATGGTTTTATACATGAAAAGCAATGATTTCAATCTCAGGACAGTATTTCAATGTACACTTTAGGACTTTAAGCATTTTTTTCTTTTCTTGTGCTAGAGTTAAACCACAGCTACTTCTTCTGCCCCTTTTGATTTTGCGGTAGTGTCTCTCCAGAACTCACTAAGTTGCCTGTGCTGAGCTTAATCGTGTGGCTTTTGCGCCTCAGCCTCCTGAGTGCTGGGGTTATAGGTGTGCATCCTCATGGCTGGCTATTGTTAATATTCCACTTTTGAAAAATTACACCAGTGCTGTTCTCTTTCAGTATGAATCAGATGTTGGTGTTATATTTAGAGTGGAAAAGCAAACTCCTTACTCACTTGCAATTCCCTGAGGAAGCAGCCACCACCTGCCTCTAGTGCAGTGCCCTTGGGTCTTCTGCCAAGTGCAGTCCTTGCATTCAGAGAAGTCACTCCATGGTGTTCCCTGTAGTACTGTCCTCACTGGGGTAGCAGCCAGGAAAGCCTTCCTAGGCCATCCAGGCCCAGGGCCTCCTCAGGTCCCAGGAGCTCCTGGCTGCCTGGCAGGAAGGCTGCACGCACATTGAGCACTGAATTCCCCAGCTGGGCTGAACCTCAACTCCATACTCAGTGCCATTCAGATGCCTGGGTTCCCTCATCCCCCAGTCAGTAAAGCTCAGTGTATGGGCATTTCATACCTTTTGGAGACAGTGTGTGTATATGTCTGTGTGTTTTGGTAGTGGGGATTGAACTCAGGACCTTGTGCTTAGGGGCCAAGGAGATAGCTCAGTGGCTTAAGCACCTGCCTGGCAAGCACAACATCACCAGTTCAATCCCTTGTACCACAAAAATAAATAACTAAATATATAAAAGGACCTTGTGCTTACTAGGAAGGTGCTTATGGCACTGAACTATCTCCCTGGCCTGTCAATGTTTTGAGTTCATAAATTTAAGTGTTTCTAAATCATATAAAATGTGACCCAGTCCTAGCCCAGGTTCGGTGAGTGTGCGGAGAGTTTCGTGCTACCCTGCGCCGGCGGGACCAGTCCCAGCCC